>NW_021319394.1:397348-466137 GCF_001605985.2 Dendrobium catenatum
AACTAATCTTAATGAAGATTATATAATTTTAACGTTAATTCTGATATAAACTTTTATTAAAATATTTTGCTCTAATTTTTAATGATAAATTTTAAAATATACGATTTAAAATTTTAATCTAAAAATATAATTATATATTTTAATTAATGAGTCATGAGTATTTTTATATATTATATTATTATTATTATTATTAGGTATTTAATTGAGGAAAAAAAACTTTTCCAGGCATCAATTCTCAATATATTTAAACTATTACAAAATACAATTAAATTATTCTAATTTAATTAAATTATAATTATTTTTATTGAATATTTCTTCTAATAATTTAATTTTATAAAGAAGACGCATGTAGTAAAATTCGCCCTATGTCAAATATATGAGGAAATATTCTAAGATTTTTTTTTACATATAATTAATAAATTCTAAATTTTATCGAATATAATTAATATTATTTGGAATTTAATAAATTATTATTATTAAAATAATAAAAATGTACACCTTATTTAAAAGGTGTCAATCGCATAACCAGTCCAGGATTTCTTGTTGAAATCAGAATCAGTATAGTTGTCTTCCTATTCTACCACTACATTTGGCCGGCTTAAGCTTCTTAATTTTTATTATTGTTAAGAAAATAAGAATTAGTATTGTTGTGTCTTGGAGTATTCGCGGCGGTAGAGAAAATATATAGTTTAACGTCTTAGCATTATACGAAGATCCAACACACAATCAGATAAGAGAGAGGGTGTAACATTCATAAGAGACACCAGAGTTTTTACGTGGAAACCCTTGAAAAGGGAAAAAAAATCACGGGGCTTGACCCCGTTTGAATGAATCCACTAGTATTTGCAGTCGATTACAAATGAGGCCCTTCTTTGGGAGAAGGCTGATGGTACAAATGTACATCATATAAAGCGCATTACATAGTGGGAGTTACAATAATATACATGTTTGTTTAGTTGGAAAGGGCATATTTGGCACGAGACGGGGGTCCGAAGGACCGTAGTTGGTAGGAGATTGGTGTCAGGAAGACTATTGTCTGGCGATGTAGGTCGGAAGGACCGTAGTAGGCGACAGAGGTCGTGAGGACCGTATTCGGCAGGAGATCGGGGTCTGAAAGACCGTTGTCTGGTGATGGAGGTCGGAAGGACGGTAGTAGGCGACGGAGGTCGGGAGGACTGTAGTCGGCAGGAGATAGGAGTTTGGAAGACCTTAGTTGGCAGGAGACCGGGGCTGAAAGACCGTTGTCTGGTGATGGAGGTTGGAGTGACCATAGTAGGCGACGGAGGTTGGGAGGATCGTAGTCTGCAGGAGATAGGAGTCTGGAAGACCGTAGTTGGCAGGAGATCGGGGTCTGAAAGACCATTGTCTGGTGATGGAGGTCGGAGTGACCATAGTAGGCGATGGAGGTCGAGAGGACCGTAGTCGGCATGAGATAGGAGTCTGAAAGACTAGTAGAAAGATGGTACTTCGGTAGAACTCCGGGCGTTAGGTGATGGCTTGGGGGAGCTCGAGGCCTCAAGTGACAGTTCGGCGGAAGTCCGAGCTTCATGTAGTGGCCTGGTGGAGCATAGAGTCTCAAGTGGTGGTACGACGGAAGTCCGGGCCTCAGATAGTGGTCCAGTGAAAGTTCGGGCCTCAGATGGTGGTCCGGCAAAAGTCCGGGCCTCAGGTGGTGTCAAGCGGAGCAATGACGTCAGGCGATGGTCCGGCGGAGGTGAGGGCCTTAAGTGGTGGTCTGGCAGAGCAACGACATCAAATGGTGGTTCGGCAGAGGTGAGGGCCTCAAGTGGTGGTTCGGCTCCGGCGGAGGTGAGGGCCTTAAGTGGTGGTCCAACGGAACTCTGTCAGTGGTCGAGGAGGCAAGGAAGCAAGAGCGATCTCTGATCTCTCTCTTTTTTTCTTAGGCTTCGGGGTCCTTCTTAAGAGGAGAGGGAGCTCTATTTATAGATTTTTGGAGTGGCATGACCCGGAAATAGGTGAGAGATCAAGGGTAAATGGGGAGTGGTCGGATGAACGGTCGATGTTGAATCCCTTGATCATGCACCGTTCTTTAGACATTTGAAGACATTAATGATGTCAGAATTCGGCGATCTTGGGCTTGTTGGATTTGTCTCATCGAGCCGCTCGATTCGAGTATAAGCTTGTTATGTTTGGAAACCGTTTGGTAATCTAAATTATGGTTTGAATCTTCCAACAGCACTTCGGGTCCTTGATTTGGACGCATTTGGGTTCGGATTGAGTCAAATTTGGTGTCGTTGGGTTTGTATTTCAGAGACGCTCAGTTCGACTATAAGTTTGCTAAAATCGGAGTTCAGATGGTCTCCGAATTAATTTTTGAAGTTTCCAATTTAATTTTGCATCGAAATTCACGCCCGATTAAGATAATTTTTTGACGACGTTCAAGTATAAATTGGCACCAGAGGATAAAAAAATCTATGTGAAATTGCTTCTATCTACAATATGATATGCTAAAGTGTAGGAGAACAGAGTTTGATACATACAATCCACAATAATGATTTACATTGTTTTTTTTTTTTTAATGAATGTATGTTGTATTTCTTTAAGTTGTTATATTTCAATGTAAATTGATAAGGAATCCAAATCTGATAATTTGGAAAGAAAATTATTATATTTGATACGTCGTCAAAAATTGTTTTGATCGAACGGGAATCTTGATTCATATTTGAATTGGAACATTTCAAAATTAAAATTAGGATCATATAAACTTTTAATTTTAGCAAACTTATTACAGACCGAATATCTCAATGAGAGGAATCTAACGATGCCAAAAGTGATCTAATTCGGAGTCATAATGAGTCCAGATTGAATATTTAAAGTGTAATTGGAAAGTTCAATATATCAAGTGGATAACCAAATGATACCCAAATATTGCATGATTATAGTCGATTCAAGCGTCTCGATGATAATATTCCAACAAGCCCAAGATTATTTAATCTAACATCATTAAAAATGGTATATAATCGAGAGAATAAATATAGGCCATTCAATATAGTGTTTTAAATTTTGGTTATATTCACTTGACATGCCTTTATCTCTCTCTCATTGGTCCAGATTTAGTTGTGCTTTCTTTAATTTAGATTTTTGTATAGCTTGTATTGCCATTTGTGTGTAGCTTTGTGTAGCCATTGATGTTTATAAATAAGTATAATAGAATGTAATAGATAGGCAAGCCAATAAAAGAAATTTAGTTCCTTTTTCATTCCAACAATTGTGCTCTTCCCTCTCTCACTCACATTGAAGAAAAAATGCTTCTTCCTCATCCAAGATTCTATTAGTGGCATCAGAGCTTGGTGGAGGTGGAGGAGGACTCTTGTCCAAAGAAAGAAAGAAAGAAAGAAAGAGAACCAGGATGGACGGCTATGCAGGCTTGGGGGATCAGGCAGACAAAGTGTCTGGGTCAAATGCACGGGTCATAGGAGCACGCGGAAGGGACGTGTGCGAAGCTGATACTGGCCGCGTGAGGCAGAATGGAATGCACATGGGCAGGAATGTGTGGAGTGCTCGAGCAAGGAGTACGTGGGAGAGGGTTCAAGCGTGTAGTAGGAGGTGGTCAGGCCGACAAAGTACAATGTTCGGGCACGTCAGACCACATGATTTACACGAGCAAAAGGGGTGCGACTGGGTTCCAGAGCGCGAAGAATGCGTGGGTCTTGGATTGTAAGAAGGTTGTTACCCGCATGGAAGCGGGTAGGAATTTAGGCCTGGGGAAGGTGTTCGGTAGTGTCGCGCGAGCAGCGCGTAAGGCGCAAATGTTAGAGTTTTGGGAGAAGGGGTGAAGATGACGGGCGTTATTTCGAATCGCGAGTTGATTCGCATGAACAAAGGTAGGGTTGCAGTTTTGTAGCTCAGATAAGGTCCTTACAGTCAAATTTGGGCGGCACAAAATTTTTGCTATGAATGAAGATTGTACAAAAATCTCAGAAGATTAAAACCTCAAAATATTTTGAGAAAGCAAAATTAAAATATTTCAAATATTGACTCAAGGACATAAAAGACTAAATTTCTTCTGGGAGTTGGATTTTCTAAATCTAAATTACTCTAACATAAAGATAGAGAGTTCATAACTTTCAATAAATTGATTACAAATATCAATCAAGATTGTACAAGAAGAAATATACACTTCTTAATTAAGCCACATACAACACTACTATATTTACATGAAGCCAACATATAATAAATCTACAAACTCCTACACTGACTTCCATTGAGTACTCTTGTTTCTCTTAAAGTTTAATACAATAATGTAAATTTTATTTCATCTACAACACATCTCCAAAAGATTCAAATGACTTTAACAACAACACTGTTACTCTGTATCACCAATTTTAACCCTAAATGTAGAATTGTAGATATAAAGTTAAAAGTCAAGCTCCAAGAATTAGAGTTCTTTCATTAACAACCTTTTTGCAGCTTCAATGTTGTAAACAAACTTTAATAGTAATTGTCTTTTCATTTGAAGAGAATCTCAGCTTCAAAATGTAGGGGAAATTTTGTTAGATCATAATCTCCCACAATGACTTAGACAAATCTCCTTCAAGAGGAAGATCATAACTTAGATGTCACTCACAACTATGCCTATAGGGCATTTTTGTACCATTGACAGAGAGAATAGTAGAGCTTAGAAAATGAGAATAACTCACCTATATAAGACATCATCAAACTTCTTTAAAAATGTAAAACTAGAGATTATAAAAAAGAAATTGAAATATCTGAATTTTTCCAATAATTTCATAGGATAATTCATTGCTTTTGATGGAGAAACACTAGAGAATGTAAGGGGCATACACACTACCTCTCAAGAATAATATTTTATTGAAGCCTATAAAAAATAAATTACATGTGTGAGGGGGTTATACCTGAAGGGGTAGAGTGGAAGTTAGAAAAATCGTAAAATTTGAAAAAATAAAAAAATCTTTTTTAAAAATGCCAAAAATTATTAATTAATTTTTTTTTTTTGTCAATACTATCAGGCTAAAATAGATGACTTTATAAAAAGGCAACTATATTAGGAGCCGCTTGCAAAAAAAAGGTGTGAGGTGGTGCCAACATCGATAGTGGTTGGTCAGCCACATGATTATATATTGATTATTGCAATTATATATTTGATTATTGCAATTATTCCAAGCAACGTGATTGTTCTTCTTTTTTGATTTTTTACGTAAAATATTTTGTATCTTATAACTTCTATATGTTTGCTTAATCTTTATAAAAGCTAGGATATTAATTTCCTAGCATGTAATAATATAGATGTTAAAATTATGATGAAACTATAAAGAAAATGTAGATTGAATACTATCTTTTGATTTAATTGACAAAAACCCTCTTATATTAGTTTTTTATTTTTATTTTTATTTTTTTTAAGCCCTCTTATATTAGTTGCTTCAACCTCAAGGTCCTTTTTGTGCTTGAAACTTGACATTTTTAGAGCCGTTGGAATCATTTGTCTCGCGACTATTTTAAACTATTTTGAGCTTATTTAACTTTTAATTAATTTTTGGAGTCAAAATTAGATATAAATTCATTTATTTTTTAATATTATGTCTGATCCTCATTCATTCCTCTTCATAAATTTTTTATGCAAAGAAACCATCACTCAATTACAGTCAAACACTACGGTTAATGCCTTGAAAAAAATTGTTCAATTGAATTGTTAATGGAGCAGGAATCGATCCATAGAAGGCATCAGCGACGAGATTCTCCAGCGATCGTCGGAGCGGCACAATCGCAACAGGTCCGACTTCCACCTCGCCGGCGACTCCACTTCTCCCGCCGCCAGCCAACACGCCTCTCTCCCGTTTGGCCAACCCGACGCTGACTCCTATCCGATACGCCGCCTCCCACCAAAGCTTCCTCCGAACCCTAGATCCCGCTTCCTTGAAAAAAACCACGAAGTCCCCTCACGCCGCACCTTCCGCAGTTCCTCTCCTTCCCCTCGCTCTCCGTCGCCTCTTTCGCCGGAGAATGCTCTCCACCAGCCTCCGCCGCTTTCTCCGCCGCGAAACCTGCTCAAATCTTCCCACCGGAGGACGGTCTCCTCTTCCACTTGCTCTCTTGACAAGGACTCTACAATACGGAGATCTGTTTCAAGCAGCCGGAAGCTGGCGGTGGAGGGAAAGCGGGGGGAAGACGTGAAGATGATCAACGCGTTCCTGCGCCGGCAGAGGGCAACGATCGGTATGGCTTCGGACGGTGAAGTGTCCGTTAAGGCCAAGATCGTCCTGTCGTCGTACACGCCTGGTTGTGATGCTTTTCCCTTGAAGTTTTATTTTATGAAGCTCTTTTTCGCTGATCTTGACCGTTGGTATTACCTTGTCTTCTGATATAGACACCAGCTCAATGGTGGCGGCTATTTGCTACGCGTGGTTGCTGGAGAATACGAGGAAGAGGGAGAAGAGTAAGATTAAGGATGAGGTTGTGGTGCCGGTGATCAACATGAGGAGGGCAAGAATGTGGGAGCATAAGCAAGCAGCTTGGCTTTTTCATCACATTGGAATCGATGCTTCTGCTTTAATCTTCTCGGATGAGGTCCTACAATTTTATTTCAATTTCCTCAGTTTTAAAGTAATCTTGGCCAATCATTTATGTGTGTTGGGTGTAGGGGTGACACGACCCTGAAAATCGGACTCAAATCCGACCTGAAAATTCCAGGTTAGGGTCAACCCGGACCCGGCCCGTACCCGGACCCGAAACGGGCCGGGTTCGGGTTCAACAATTCAACCTGTTTAAAAAGTTCGGTTGGATCCAAGTTGACCATTTGACCCGAAATTGACCCAAAAACCCTAGATTGACCCATATTTGGCCCAAAAATTAGCAATTTTTTCACAGTCCCGGGTCATTCGGGTCGTGCCGGGTTGACCAGGACACGAAGCGGGTCGGGTTCGAGTCTGAAAAACCGACCCGTTTGCAAAAACGATTTCGGTTCTGGTTGACCCGAATAGTGTCGGGTGTGTTTCAGATTCGACCCGAACCCGACCCGTGTCCAGAAATTTACACCCCTAATTGGGTGTATAATCTGGGATGGCACTACTGTGCATTTTATATTATTTGCATCAGACATTAAACTTGTTGAATCTTCTATTTAATGCAACCAGCTAGATTTGGAGGGCCTGTTAATGGGCAAGCAGCTAAGTTTACTTATTGTGGGACAAGATGTTTTGCAGACAAATGGCGAGGTAATTATTAGTTCTTATTTTTTAAGAGAATTGACATGCTATATCTTTGTTCTTATTTAGTTATCATTCAATTGTTCCTTTCAGGTTGGATCTCTGTGTACAATTCTGACTGATAACTACTGTGAAGATGCGTATGATCTACTTCAGACTTCCAATTTAAGAAGACTTCTTGTATGTGATCTTAAAACTTTGTTATTTTGCATCTCGGTCATAGATCCCTGACTAATAGTTTTATTGCTTGTAGCTTGCTGGAATTTTATTAGATACTCAAAATCTGAGTAGTCTTGCCAAGTCATCAACAAATAGAGATGCTGAAGCTGTGCAATTGCTCTTGGTTGGTTCTTCTCCTGATTACAGAGATTTTTTCTTCAAGCAAGGTGCACCTTTTTCCTGACAAATTGATTGCACTTACAATCTTTCTCTTGCAAATTTTATAATATGATTTCTGCATTGCTATCAGTGATGAAAGAACATGGAGAAGAATATTTTCTTGAATCTATGAGGCAACATTATGGGAAACTTCCTGTTGAAGGTAAGAGTTATCAGAAGTAACTTGAGAAATGAAGTTAATCATTAGAATATTCTTTTTAGATTTCATTCTTCACTTCATTTAGCTGTATCGCATCAAAGGTTCAAATCTCTGCAAAAAACAAAAAACTTTCAGGATTCACAAAAATCTCTATGCTCAAATCTATATGTTAGTGAATGATTTTATATATGAGCCAACTAAGCTCCATTGGTTATAAATTCGCAATCCAAGCTTATCAAGATCTTGAGCTCAAGCTTTGGCCGCTCAAATTGCTCATTTATTATTCATGGTCAAAGCAATGCATGTCATAGCCCAATAACAGTTTTGAAAGCTGGCTTCTTTGAATATGCATGTTTCCCTATAAATTCCTTTTTTCAGAAGATTCCATAAACATCTGTTGTCTGTCTCCCTAATTTTCCGCCCTGACTTTATCCTCCATTTCCTTGTCTCTTACCTCTTCCATTACCGCTGCATCTAATTAATTCCATTTATATATGCATCTATTCATTTACCCATGTGATTCTGCATATGTATGCATAGAACTTGATACATCACCAAAAATCAATTTGATCGTGCATGAATCTCGATTCATATTCATGTTGAAAAATTCCAAAAATAATTTCAGGATCATTTGAACTCCAATTTCAGCAAAATTATAGTCAAACTGAATGTCTCGAAGAGACGAACCCAACAACACGAAAATGGATCCATCCAAGCCCAAATGGGTCCAAATCGGGGGCCTGAAGCTTTTTTGGAAGGTTCAAAGCCTAAATTAAATGACCAAATGATATACAAATATGACATGCTTATAGTTGAATCAAGCAGCTCGGCGAGACGAATCCAACGAGCCCAAGATCGCTGAATTCCAACATTATTAAGGCACTTAAACACTTGAAAAATGCTATATAATCAAGGGGATCAATATTGGTTGTCCAATAGAGCACTCAAAATCTGCTCCAGATCTTCTCTATATTTATGGGGCGTGTCACTCTCAAAAAATATATAAATAGACCTCCATTCTTTATATGAAAGAGGATATTTTTGGCTGGAGATTGGAGAGAGCTATGAGGTTTCAAGAGCTCCAACAGCACCGCGGTAAACCTCCGTTGACCGTCGCCAGACCACCGGCGACCGACACTGGACTTCCACTAGGCCACCGACCACCGCTAGACTTCCACTCGGTTGCTGACCACCGCCAGACTTCAACCATACCATCGTCGGACATTCGCCCGACCATCATCGGACCACCGCCCCGCCGCCGACCGTCGCCAGATTTCCCCTTAGCCTTGGACTGCATTCGGACTTCCCCCCAACCATCGTCGGACCCTCTCCCAACTGCTGACCGCCGACCGCCTCCATACTTCCCCTTGGCCGCAGACAGCCGCCGGACTTCCGCCCGACCATTATTGGACCACTGCTCAGCCACCGACCGCTGTTGGACTACCATTCAACTGTCAACTGCCACCAGACCATAGCCCAGTCGATGACCGCTGTCAGACCACAACCTCGTTGACAACCGCCGGCGGACCACCACCTGGTTGTTGATCAGCGTAGTACTACCGATGGTCCCTCCATCCACCGTCGGTGGCAGCCGACTACGGTCCCTCCGACCACTGTTGCCCGCCGACTACGGTCCCTCCGACCACCTTCGCTCGCCGACTTCCGCCACCTACCGACTACGACCCCTCGGACCTTCGAAATGTCGCCCATCGACTTCCGCCACCTACCGACTACAATCCCTTGGACTACTATTGCTCGCCGATTATGGTCTTTTAGACCACCATCGCCCGACGACTATGGTTCGTCCGACCGCCATCGACCATCTACTACAGTCCCTTCGACCACCGTCACTCACCGTCTATGGTCCCTCCGACCACCACCGCCCGTCGACTACGGTCCCTCCAATCTTCATCGTCCGCTGACCACGCTCCATCTAACCATCGTCACCCGCCGACTACAGTCCCTCTGATCTCCATTACCCAAATACAGTCCTACCAACCAAATGAATAGGCCAATGTTCTCTTGAGAATGATTCTCTTATCATTGGATTATTCCAATCCCACTATATGATGTGCTCTATATGATACTTTGAGACAATGCCTTCCCCTTACGGAAGGGCGCCATTTATAATTGACTGCGAACACTAATGAAATCATATTAACTGGATCAGTCCTTGTAGTTTTTCTCCTTTTTAGGATTTTCCACGTAAAAATCTTTGTGTCTCTTATGACTCTCATACACCTTCTCTCTTATCTGTCTGTGTGTGTTGGATCTTCGTATAATTCTATGATGCTAAACTCCATATTTCTCTACCGCCACGAATTTTTCAGGAAGCAACATATCAATGAATCAAAAACTAATCTAAACTGTATCTTATTTTGGCTCGAATCAAATTCATATCAAAGTTAAAAGGTCATTTTGCACTCATTAATTCAAAATCAGATCGAGCCAACATACTATAAGCTTGGCTTGAGACCGTCTAGAATGACTTTAAGATTGGATCAACTTGAGATCGAATCATTAATAGACACAATCTTCAATCACATATGACAATGAAAATAAGTCCCTCACTACTTGTTGAGATGTGTGATGCTGTGCCTAAACACATGATCTGCCTTTTCAGCTAACGGATTAGGGAATTTCCTGAGAGAAAACATAGCCTTTTTCCTCATATCATGGATCGTCTTTACTTTCCACCAACAAAATATTAACTTTATTTATTTATTTATTTATTTTTGAGAAACTTATGATTGTTCTTGAAATGAGAGATCATATAATATGAGACCGCCTATTATATTTGCTATGGCGGTGTTATCTAACCAAGCTGTGACATTTTTTTGAACATTGCCATCTTACAGTGAAGCAGAAGCCCTCAACAGCTCCAACTTCAGGACCAGCAGCAGTGCAACCAACTCCAGCTCTAGCTCCTGCTCCATCTAAGCCTACAGAAAAACCATCCTGCACTAAGAACAAATTCAGTGTAGGAAGATTCTTTAATTTTTTTTCATAATTTATCAAATTCCTTGTTCATAGAGCAAGCTATTTGTCATCTTTCCATTTCTGCCATTTTTCAGGCAATGCAGTGAGTATGACCGCTTGTATCCTGTTGCGCCGTGAAAAGAATAAATTTAGGCTTCATTTATGCCAGTTTTTTTACTGTTTTTTAAATCAATTTTTTAATATAAAAATTTCTTGAACTAGACGGATTTTTTTGTATTAAAAAAATGTTTTAGAAAGCAATAAAAAAACTGTTCCAAATGAAACCTTAGATGTCAAGATATCATGCGCTGGAAAATGAGACGAGGAAGTGTATTAATCTTATAAGAAGAGCATCACATGTTTTTTATTTTCTTTCAGTGTAATTTCCTTAGAGATAAACTAAAAGGGTTTTTTTTTTTTTCGGTTATGTAGATCATCTCTTATGCTAACAATTTTGATATACTAAAGATCTGAATTTCTGAGCCGGTTTTTTTTTTTTTTTTGGTTCAGCTGAAAATCTTTGCTTTCTTATGGGTCCTTAATTTGTTTAGGACGAGTGCTGTGTAAATGGAGAAATTTGGCTATGCTGGCTGATGAAGCCATCCGATTTAGCAATTTGAACCTAATTGATATTAATTAGTGTATAGCATAAGCCTAAATTTTGACAATTTTGATTTGTTTTATTCTGACTAAAGATCATTCATCTCTGTTTTTTTATAGTTGGGTGTGTGGAGCAGAATTATTTTTTTATTAAATAAGAAAAATACCATATTATCCTACTCAATCTCAAAGACAATGATTGTATGTTGCATAATTTTTAATGGTATTGTTGAATCTAAATTTATTTGTTAGCTATTAAAAGCTCATTAAGAAGATCATTAAATAGGGTTATAAACAAACCGAGCATTTGACTAGATGCTCGTGGCTTGGCTCAATAAAGCTCATTTAATCATTTATGTTCGTTTGATTAGATAAACGAATGAGCCCGAACACTTTTGATATGTGCTCGATATATTAATAAATGAATTTGAACATCATGTCATTCGGCTTGTTGTTAAATATTATTAGATTTTTTTAATTCTCAGTCATTTAAATTATTAAAAAAATCTCGCCCAAGAAGAAAAAATTTCCCATCAAAATCCCACACCGTGCGGGGATATTTCATTTTCTTCTATAGAACAAGAAAATTGAAGAGGGCGGCATTTGCCCTGTTGCTCGCTATTTAATTTAATGTATTTTATTTTGTTTTAACCAGTCAGTTAAAGAGGTGTTTAAAAGACTAAACAATTGAACATGGTTTATTTAAACAAGATTGAGCTCGAATAGAAGTTAAAAAATCTTGATTCTTGTTAAACCAAGCTCGAATAGGGTCCTGACAAATGAGCTTGAACTTAAACATGTTGAGGCTCAACTTGCAGCCCTATGTGTTAGGCTTGCTCCTCACCTTTTACTTATAGGTTCAAATTACGAGTTAATGTTGCAAAAGTTAATGATTGAATGCTAGTGAGTAGCTTTAAAGCCAATGCGAGTAGGTTTAACCGATCTTTTGGTCGAGCACGCTCTGAATTGAGTCCAAGATGGCAAGTTCATAATGGCTTTGGCAACTCAAATTCATAAGCAATGCGGTGAATTTATGTCAAATCTAACTAGTTCATGCCCTTGACGAGTTCATGCTCGAGCCAAATGAGTTTTTGATGTTCTTTCTACTGACTTATCAAGTCGCAGGGACCTGAATTAACTTAACTTAAACATTATATTTATGTAGTTGAATATACTCAACGTGTACCCATCGATACTTAGCTTGGTTGGTCGGCGAGTACGATTCGAAACCTCCAATCCCGTGCTCGATTCCCCTCAAGAGGCGGTGCCTCTTAAGTGGGGCTCAATCAAGTGCAGGCTAGGTGGTTTCTACGGTGAGTGCCTCTTATAGGTCAGCCAAGGATTAGTCATGCTGCCAAGCATCCTTTAGAGGTAGCAGCGGGGTATAAAAAAAAAAAAGCTCAATGGTGTAAATACAAAAAAATAATAATAAGAAGCATTTTAGATTAGGATTAAGATAATACAAGTCTTGCTTTAAAAATGAATGCGACCCATTGGTTTTAGTTCCCCGCATCATCTTTTCAACTTTTCTAGCCTGATTCACACTTACTCTCCGTAGGAAACGAGGCGTCACTTTAGCTTCTATATATTCCTTTGCCAGTTCCTCGCTTATGGTCCTTTAAGCTCTCCCAAAGAACGGCTCTGCCTCTCCCATGTTCTCAGTTTTGTCGATCAAGAAGGTATAAAATGGAAGGAGAAACAATCTCAGTAGGGCCATGGGGTTCAGAGGAAGGAGGAACTCCTTTCTGCCACAAGAGTGATGGCAAACTTCAAAAGGTTGCCTTGATCTACGAAGGGGGCTTCAAGTCCCTTTGTGTCAAGTATTCAACGTCAAGCACAACTGAATGCATGAATTCTAATCAACTTATAAAGGTAATATCTTCTTCTCTTAATTTTGCTTCTTGGAGGGAAGTGAGATTCAGGAAGCAGAGAAGTTTACTCATAACATGTCTGAATTTCCTGACAGAATGAACAGGAAATCGTTTTCGAAGGCCCAACAAATTCGAACATTATAAAGAACGCTGATTTCAGCCAAGGAATCGAATACTGGAGGAGGAACTGGGATCATTGTCAGGCTGAAGTTGTCTCTAGTACAGGAGAAGTTGGTTGTCATTATAACTATGCGATTGTAACCCGGCGTAGTGAGTTCTGGCATAGCATAGAACAGGATATCACTGGAGAAGTGTATGTAGGTGCCATTTATGATGTTTCTGCACATGTCTCAGTTAAGGGAGGTGATGGGAAAAAATTTCAGATGACTGCTACTGTTAGGATAGATAACTTTGACAGTACCACGTTTTTTCTGCATCTTGGAAGGTATTAGTTGTTCAACAATAATATCATCATGATCATTTGGTTCTATTTGTTTTCAAACTATGAATTTACATCTTCTATGTCATCTTTTCTTTACTGGTAAGTGTTGATATATTTAAATTGTCAACGTTTATTAATTATTTATAGTAGGAATATACACTGTTGATTATTGTAATATATTTTTATTATTGAGATATTAAGACAGAGTCTTTTTCATTCTATTTTTCTTAATTGTTATATTCCCTTGATTATCTAAGTTATTTGTTTGTACCTTTAACACCTAACGCTCCTTTTGCTTATCCTTTTTCAAAATTTTCTTTCATGAAGCTTTGTTGTTTTATTGTCAGTGTGTATGTAACACACTTGCGATGGGAGAAGCTGAAGTGCTCTTTCTCGTTGAATACAGTTGCTAAAAGAGTGTCCTTTTACTTAGAGGGGCCTTGTTCAAGTGTTGATTTGCTAATTCGTCATGTATCAATTTCTCCTGTGTCTAGGAAATTTGTGGTATGTTCTTGTAACTATGATTTGATTCAGATTTCCATTACCTGATACATTGCTACTGTTCAAATTATAAAAACAGTCAAATGATCATATTACTCTCTTCACCATTATTCAAATAACTTCTTCATCACCAAGAATTATTATCAAATGATTTATGCTTTTATAGCAACTAACAATAGATTCAATCTTAGATAAAGCTACAAAACCCGGATGAGTACTTTACAGGGATAACCGGCTACTCTAGAAAGTTGCAAGAAGGCTTGTCCGAAGTCATCTCCTGTCTTACTTTTATGAGCAACCTCCGCACCTATGGACCATACGGTACTGAACAAGGAACATTCTTCAGTTTCAAAACTACTGATGGCGAAATCAATGGATTCCATGGTACTTCTGAAAACTGTTACTTGAAGTCCATTGGCTTTCATGTAAAGCCATTTGGATCCACAAAGCCACTTGTCTTTGAAGATCGTTCCCTGCTTGTTTCCTCATCAAACAAAAGTCCATTCGACATGAAAAAGGTCAAAAAAATGCTGCTTTATTATTCACTTGCAGACTTTTTTTTTTGTTAAAATTGTTGTTTATCATACCAGGAACTCATGTTTCCTACTAGTGATTGGCATCTTGATCCTGGTCCATGGGGTGGCGTGACTGGAAAGCCATTTGATGATGGTTTCAATGACAGAATAACTCAAATATTATTGACCAAAACTGCTGATTTTCTTAGCTCAATAATGATTAAATATGACTGCCTTGGAGAGTTGATTTGGTCTTCTAGACGTGGATGCTTCGGGACAGACCATATCGTTCACAGGGTCAGTTTTATTAATGACTTTAGATAGCCTTTATATGATATTTTGCTCACCATTTTCCTCTTTGTTCTTGCACTGCAGATCAAATTTGATGACCCTGAAGAGTACCTGGAACAGATTTCAGGATATTGGTCTTCCATAGATGCAAACGAACATAATGTTGCTATAACCTCCATGACTTTGTTTACAAACAAACAGAAATATGGCCCAGTTGGTGACGAAGTTGGAACATTTTTCTCCTCACCCATAGCAGCAGGAAGGATTCGTGGATTTTTTGGTAGAAGTGGAAAGTATTTGACTGCAATTGGAGTTCATATGCAGTATCTCCATGCATTTCCCAAACCAGAGCTCTGAAACAATTATCAATACTGTTTTTGAGCAAAGAAGTATTTTTTATCTCTAACATGTGATAGAATTGGTGTTCTTCTACGCTTGTTCTGTTGTTTTCTAATTGCGGAAAATTAACGCATGGATTTATAATGATCTTTGTTGGATCTATACGTTACAACTAGTTGTAAACAGCTTTCCTATGTCTTTTCTGTCTTTAACTCTTTATCATAGATTAGTTCAAGGCTAGTAAAGGAGTTTCAATTAATTTACTCTTATTTATCATAATCCCAAACAAACAATGAATAGCTATTGGATTTTAGTGTATTCCTTTTACAGGCATCGGAACACCGAAGGAAAAAAAAAAAGATGAAATTTTTAAAACAAAACAACGTATGCATCATAAAGATACTAACTTTCATCTCTTTTATGGAAGACAAGGATATGTTTATATGAAGACAACAAGAAGAAATCTCTCATCAGTGAATCCTTTCAGGCAACGACTGCGGCAACAATACCGGAATATATGGCACCTGGGTCGAAGGGAGCCAGTCATTTCCCCACAGAAAACGCTCAACTGTAAACTTCTGCGCATGCGCATAGCTAATATTCTTCACCCCCTTCCACTTAACCCTCAGGCTCTTATCCGCCCCCGGTCCCCTGTTATCCACCTCTGTATAAAAGCACGTCCTCAGCCCAAAATCCCCGAGCCATGGCAGCCACCCATTAGGATGCACGAGCGTATCGAGAAAGGACTGGATGACAAACGTTCTTGAAAACTCCTTCCACGGCCGGCCGAGGTAGGTAGGGTTCTTGGCGTGGAAGGCGGGGGGGAAAGAGGGGTCGGCGGTGATGGTGCAGTTGTGGAGGATGATTGCGGTGGCGGATTGACGGGACTTGCGGCCTTGTGCGGTGACGATGTTTTGCTGGTTTTCGAGCGGTTTGCGAACGAAGATTTGGCAGTTTTGGAAGATGGCTTTGGCGTCGCCGAAGATGAAATCTATGGTGCCGGAGATGGTGCAGTCGCGGTAGAATTGGCGGAGGGTGTGGACGTAGAGGGTGTCTTGGTAAGCATCCATCTGGCAGCGGTAGAAGACTGAGCGGTCGGCCTGAACGAGGAGGGCGACGGCTTGGTGTTTGGCTGGACCAGCGGTGTTCTCGAAGCCCATGTCCCGTGCGATGAATCCCTCGCCCATTACCACTGCAATTTACATACATACATTTATAAATTTAAAATTTGAAATTTTATGTTCATAACATATAAAATTTTAAATCTGAATGTGTAATATATAAACGTTCTCTGATCCATATCTAAATGCATACCGAAACTGGCGGTCTTGAAAGTGCCGACCCCATCAATGAAGTTGAGGCTTCCCGTAACCCTAGTCTGCGTTGCGCCATCGCCTACAATGATTATGTTAGTCTGGTTCCTGTACACCGTCACCTTCTCCTTATACACTCCGGTCTTCACGTATATGACAAACGGCGTCAAACTCTTAATTGGCGCCACGCCCAGCGCTGAATTAATGCTCGAGAAATCACCACTCCCATCCAGCGCGACCACCACATCCGGCTTAATCCCAGACGGCGGAATCGAAAGCAATTTCCTCCGATCAGCACTAACCCAAGCCGGAAAATCCTTCTGCTTTACAGCCTCCACCTCCTCGTCCGACAGCAACCGCCGCCGGCCCAGCACGTCAGGTAGCTTCAACCCGTCGACGAACTTCGCGAGGTGGCCGACGATCGCTAGCGCGTTGTCGGTGAGCGCCATGGAAGAATTGAGGGCCTTCCGCATGCCGGCTGCGGCGTCTCCGGTTGTGTTCTCGAAGCCGTCGAGGCAGGTCTCTTGATACGTGGCGGCGGAGTCGAGCCAGAGCTTGAGCTCGTCGACGGCTTTCGCGGGTTCGGACGTGTTGAAGCCGCCGAGTTTTTTGAAGGAGGTCTTGATGTCTTCGATGGCGTATTCCATTAGCTCGCGGCAGGTGTTGAGGGCGTCCTTGGTGCGGGGATCCCGCGCTGCCGTTGAGAGGAGCTTCGAATGCTGGAAGGCTTGTCGAAGGTGGTCCGTGGCGACCTGAAAGCAGAATGCAATGGTAAATAGATTAAATAGTTTTTTGAATTAGCAGAATGCAACGGTACTTATGAAGAGTAAATTAAAATTTTAATTGTTCAATATGTATTTATATAAAAAATGTATGATATATGTAAATCTTTTAAATTATTATGAATAAATAATTTTTTCTAATCATAATTGTTTCACAATCGCCTCTGGTGCGGAAGCAAAATCTGTCATGATATCTAAGCTCGTGGCTTGATATTCCTCGGTACTGAGGCTCGGTATCGTTGACGTGGTTCATTTTGATTGGTATTCAGATGTAGAGCTTGCGTTCAGATTCGGCACAGAATAATCCCTCTACAATTGATCAATTAAGCCCTTACCTGGAAGGAGAGCTTGATGAGCTCCTTGGGGTCGGTGGTGTTTTTGGCTACTTTGGAAAGAGCCGACTCGCAAATATCAGGATAGTCTGTGGGCTCGCATATGGCTTGAACCGATCTTGAGGTGCTTTGAAGGTTGGTGCTACCTGTAGTCAATGACAGAGTCATAAATTTTAAATTTAACGATAAATAAATTAATTATTTTAAAATTTTCATAAATATTTTTAATAAGTATTTATGATTCTAAATCTTAAAATCTTAAAATTTAAGAAGGGGTAAGAAGGGTCCATTTTTTTTTTTTTGTAAAAATTATATTTACCTAAGATAAATCATATGATATAATAAAATATTTTTGAGGGAAAAGTTAGCATCCCGTTATAAATCCGAGAGGTTATTCTCTGAACCATCCGGATTTGCTACGCTTTTGTTGCCATTTTGTTGCGTTTTTTTGCAGAAGGACTAAATATTCAATTATGAATGCTTTTTACTACTCTTTTGTTGTCCTTTTGTAATAGCGCAACAAATATTTAATTATTTAGTAAATATTAAATATTTCTTGCCCTCTTATAAAAGCGTAGCAAAATGGCTACAAATTTGAACGGTTCTCTCCATTTGGTGTCCTCACAGAATAATTAATCCATAAATCCACCCTTACCTGAAGGTGCTGCAGATTTGGTTGCGAAGCGATTGTGGGTGACGACTACACTGACAGCGGCGACGATGGCAACAAGAAGGATCACAGAGCCTCCTATAAGAGCTCCCTTTTTGTTTACGGCCATATTGGCTAAGGCGAGTTTGATCGTTTAGAACTGCAAAGGAGGTGATGAAGATCTTCCCCTACCAAGCAAGGGGAGATTGCATGGAGGGGGTTGGGTGGATTTAGAACGAGGAGTTGAAACTCAGAGGTGTGGCGGGATTGGCAACTTTATAGCCAGAGAGGAAAATGATAAAATAAGAGGCTGTTAGAAATGAGAAGCGATGGCCACAGATAAAATAGCAGGTTGTTGAGTCGAAAGGGAGGGGAAAACTGGGGATAATATTGGCTGGTTGATGTTCGGCTTATTTCAACGGCTAAGAGAGAGCCTACGTGGAGATTGGCTCATGGTCGGACGTTATTTTGGGATCCTGTCTCTGCTTGTATTTTGTCATATTGTTAATAGGAGTGGAGGACATGGAATTATTTTTTTATATAAATTCATATGAAAATTAAAATTTGAATGAAATTATTTATACAATAGCAATATATTATAATCAATATTTATAATGTAGTGTTTTATCCAAGGTTTTCAAAATCGGACTGGACTGGACCGGTAGGCTCAACAGTGAACCGGTCCGGTTAGCTGAAGTAACCGGCTGTGTTGAAAATCGGGAATAAACCGGTCAAGAACTTGGTTGAACCGGGCGGTTCGTAAAATCACTAATCTAAGTTGTTTATCTGCAATCGAATGGCATATGGACATTGTGGATCGGTATTAGTCCCCCATCAGCCATAGCATACGTCATACGTGACACCTCTAGTCCTCCATTGGTCCATCCAGAAGGCCTCCTCCGACCTCCCAGCCACTGGCACATGCCATACGCGACTCCACGATGACGGTGCCAGTTAAGTTGGGGAAGAAGTCACCTTTGGCAGCCTACCCGACCCGTCGAGCTCAAAGTAGTTGGATCCCGACACACGTTCTTTAATTTTTGTATTTTTGAGTAATTATTTACACATTTATGCTTGCATTGCTCCTCCAATAAGCCTCCAAATCTTATTGATAGTTTCTTGCATTCCTTCTCCTAATTTATCTATTTTATTCTATGCTTGTTCTGTTTTGATTTCGTTTGGAATCACTACAGTCATAAAAATTAAAATTTGTAATCTAACATATTTTGATTTCGTTTGCAATCACTAGCCTATTTGAAAGAACTTCTCTCTTTACCATGGAAATGGAGAGCCAACATATATGCAGTATCCAAAGCAAGTGCTAGGCTAATAAACTTGATTATAAATTCATACTCTCTAACCATAATGTGTTATATATTATTTTAATTACTCAAACACTAACTAGTCTTTTTTTAGAGTGTATAACAGAAACTTTGCAAGAGACAAGAATCCTTGCTAATCCGGAAGTATATATTTTTGGCTTCTGGTACTCTTTTTTAAAAGAATGATATAATTTCTAAAGATGTTATTGATTTTTCAGTCATGATGTTTTCATCTCGCAAATGCACACAAAGTGAATTTGATGATGATTAGTTAGAAATCAAGTGACGTTGATTTCTGGAATGAGTTGCAAATGATAAAGGGAAGGAATGAGAGGCATGGGCAAGGAGAGGAAGGAGAAAAGGGTCACAAGTATTTGTTGAACAATTATTTTTATAGGATACCCAATTTTAGTGCATGTTAGAATTATAATTATAATTGCTAGTTAGCTGTTTGTTGACCTCATTTTTGTATGAGGTCACTAGGACCTATCCAGATTTCTATCTGGTAACCTAATGATTAGAAGGTGTCTACTTCTCCATTATATAAGTCACAATCAAAATCAAATCTAAATCTAATAGAATCTAGTTCCACCCTTCAGTCCAATCTCTAGTCCAGCCTTCCATCAACTTTCAATCAATTTTTAAATCATATACAATCAATCTCAATCATTCATTTTTTTTTCCATTGATGTGAATAATTCAAACTCAATCATTCAATTCCAAAATCCAGTCCAAATCCAACATTCCAAACCAAATCAAAGGGTTAAGGACTAGGTCCTGAAACCCTCTCTGGATGAATTTTCTGTCACCTGGAAACCCAATCAAATGGCCTCTAATTTAGGATCTATCAATTGCATATTATTTAGACATGTAACTAAGACCAACCCACCAAATTTGAACTCATTATGAGGTCCCTAGCTCCTTAAACTGAGTGAATTTCTAAATGCTGCAAAACCTTTAAATATTTACGACATATACTATTGGGCTTACCATTTAGTAGAATTTGGCCTTGGGACTCTTTCCAAACCTTGTAATCACATCCATGGCCCTTGCCATGACTTGTTGATCAGTAACCTACTCTTTGTTTTACCCAATTTAACCCAGGGTTGACTAAGGGTCAAAATGACAAAAATATCCATTAAATGGGGTTTTTAGTCTTTTTCCCCAAAATTCAACATGGCTTTCTCCTATCAATCTTCAAAACCTAACCCAATATGTCCTAAATATCATTAGGAACACATTGGACCCAAACTCACCCTTTGGTTTGACATAGTTGACCAAGTCAACTATGGTTAACCAAAGTGCCCCATAAGGGTTTAAATACCTATTTCCAACCGAATGAGCCCCTCTTGATTTGAAACCTTTTCCATTTAATTCATATGATCAATTTGAACTCAATGAATCAAGCCTTTGATCCTACGTCAACTTGGTTGACCAACTCAACCAAGTTTGACCAAACCTTCCATACATTTCCACCCTCTCAAACCTTTTGACCAAGACTTCTTCAAACCCATTCAAACTCATGGAATGATCCATTTGGTCCTTACGAGACCCCTTTTGAAGACCCAAGCAATGGGCTCACTTGTGTCCAAAGAGAGGTTCCCCTTTAGCCAAGTTAAAACCCTAGCTGTATTGGATCAAACCAATGGTGGCATTGGGCCCCCTTGACCCAACACACCTTCCCTAGTTGACCCAACACACCTTCCCTAGTTGACCCAACCCTTGGGTTAGCTTGGGTTAGGAAATAGGCTAACCCAATGTGGTCAAAACCACTATGGGTTGAGCCATTTCCCAACCTAGGCCTCACTAAATCAAATCAACACCTCTGTTAGGTGTCCATAGGTCCAAAACATCTTCCCTAACCAGACCAGCCCTTGGGTTGACTTGAGTCTATCCCTAGGCTAGCCCACAGTGGTCAAAATCACTTTGACCTGAGTTATTTCTCACCACAAACCATACTAGGTCCAATTGACACTTCCATTGGATGTTCCCTCACTCAACACACATTCCCAATTAATCCTATGACCTGACTTGACCCAGGTCGCACCCAAATTGACTCAAACCGTATAGGTTTGGGCCAACCCGAGCCTACTTCCCCAATTGGGCTTCCCAAACCCAATTGAACTCACCATTGAGCTCACCAAACCTCCATATGTCTTTCCATCTCAGCTCGACCCAGCCCATTGCCGGTGGTGGTCGTAATGAATGAGAAACCAGTTCCGGTGGTCCTCCAATCCCTGAGCTCCAACTAAAGTCTTCCAGACCCTAGTTTTGTTGGGTTCAAACTCAAGAGATTGTGGGGAGATGCCCCCTCCCAATTGGCAGCCATCCAACGACCGGCTAGATTACTTCCGCTCATCCAAGCTCGCGACAATGGCTTGAGTAGGTCACTTTGATCTATAGCACCTCATTCGCATCCAAGCTTTCAAAAAGTCTCTCCAGAGCTCTCCGAGCATTCCTCTTCATTCCCCTAGCGTTCCAACCTGTCCCAATTGTCATCCCGAGAGAATTTCATTCCAGCCTCCCCCATGCTTGCAGTTTTTTGTTGAGCCTGGACGCGCGGAGGCTCGTGATGGTATGCTAAACTATTTCTATTCAAATCCAAATAAAAAAAATTAAGATAACATAGAAACTCTAACAATATAAGTAGTAAGCTGTGAACCGCCGTGAGTTAGCATAAGTATATTATTTGCTTCTCTTCATTGTTAGGCATCTCCTCGCCTGCGGGTTTTGGCAGACCACCTAGCCTTTGATGGTGCATATTTATCAATGGGATGTTGTTTAATCTCTAGGAAAAAAATAATTTTCAAACATTTTCACCCCACATATGTCAAGGGACCAATTAGGATCCACTCTATACACCGGTTCAAAATATCAAAAACTTTAACAACGTCTCTACCACTCTTTTATAAAATAATCAGACTCATAGATTTTAAATTGACTAGGTGGTTAGCTAGCTCTCAATCTAGGTCGGGGTAAATCCATATTTTGCACTATATTAGCTAGATTCGGGTTTTTACGGTCTAGTGCTCAATTTAGATTTAGGATCCGAGATAGATTTTGAATCATAAGACCTCAACCTCCAGAAATGTAATCTCAATTTTCTAATAATAGGATCAAGAAATTTCAGCTGCCCAATTTAGATAAAGTCAAGATAGCATCCGCAAGAAATTTCAGCTTCAAGACTGTTGTCTTCTCTATATGTTGCAGATGTTCTTTATCCAAATATCAAGAAGACCGATGCGAGCCATCCAGAATCATTATTTTCTTTCCCGCTTGTGACTGCTTACACAAATATTTGGCCTGATTCTACCCCCCCTGTGTGAACGCCACATGCGGACCACTTTGCCAAACACGATTGCGCGTCTGGCCAAACTAACATATTCGTCTTATGCTATCCTGCACTCAACCCTCCATCCGCCAGATTCCACCTCTACAATAAGCGGCTCCTTCCTTTTCAACATCTGGATCCTTCCTCCATGGCAACAAACTTTTTATTGCTGATGTTCGTGCCATGCCAGCAACCCAAATCTCCAGCCAAAAGAACTTCCAGCCACTGGATTCTTACTGCTTTCTTCTCTAAGCGATTGCTTTCCAATAGCCAACTGCATCGGTTGTCCAGTCCAATCAGCCACTATCCGTCCACCTAGATTCTCTATTTTTTTCATCTTGATGTTTCAACACCTTATATCTTTCCTTGCCTCAAGAATACTTTTGTTCTTCTTCCAACTGATCCAACCACCAGACTCTCGCCTCTTGAAGACTACTTTCACATACATTAGTTGTAGTCCTCTTCTTTTCCATCAAGAAAGTTGTTATCACAATAACAATTGGAATGGTTTTTTACAGCTGCCACATCAGCATACGAACCTCTTTAATTAACCAAGAAGAGCCCGACAAGATGTCGCCTTGTAGGAATAATCAGCGACCAATTCTAGAAATAGTTATCAAATAGTGATCAAAGATCTACAGCGAGAAATGACTCAACTCTAACGAGGATTGACAATAGGGGTGTAAGTGAGTCAAGCCAACTTGAGCTTAGCTCATCAACGAGCATGCAAGTCGAGTTTATCAAGCCATGGGTTGGAGCTCGAGGTCGAGCATGACTCGGCTCCAAAGCATAATGAACAGCTTGATTAAATTAAAATATATAATAATTAATTTAAATTAATATTATATAATTTATTTTAATAATTTTAAATTTACTCAACATTTAAAAATTAAAATTCTTCAAAAAAAAAGAAAGAATTGTTTTATTTAAAATTAAAAAATTGAACTCAACAATTGAGTCAATCTTGAGCTTTCTAAACGAGCTCAAGCAAGTGAGTCCATCTCAATTTTATGAATTTTTTAACGAGTTGAGCTCGAGCTTAGTGAACGAGTTGAGCTCAATAACAACTAAATAAGCTTAGCTCAATTAGTTAGATGCTCGACTTGACTCGATTCGTTTACACCCATAAAATAGTTGTGAAATTCATTAAGTAAAAGAAGCTAAACTCTTAAACATCGATGCGCCTTTTGGTGTAATAGTTGAAATTTCATTAAAAAAAAAATCTACAGTTAAGCATGTACATCTCTGAGCAATTTTGGGATGGGTGACCTACTAGAAAGTTATACCAACATGACAAAACTTTGAGGCTCTTAGGCCAAAGCTAATAATATCTCAATAGTTAAGAGTTTGTGTTATTAGAAAATGATATCAAAACAAAACACCGGCCTAAAGATGGGAATTAAGTGTCATACAAGACAAAGTGCTTCGTCATGGGAGACAACTCTTGAATCCTATATGGGACAAAGTGTTATATGATGGGAGCCACCACTTGAACTTATATGGGTCATCTTTAGAGTCCTATTGGTGGATGATTCTTGGATAAAGATGTCGACGAGAATGTTAGTTACTTAATTAAGTGGGAAAGATTGTGAAACCCTTTTAGTAATAGAAGCTAAACTCTTAAATATCGAGGTGCCTTTTTGTGTAATGGTTGTAATTTCATTAAGAAACTCCGCAGTTAAGCATACTCATCTTGGAGCAATTTTGGGATGAATGACCTACTGGGAAGTTACACCAACAGGACAAAACCATGAGACTCTTAGGCCAAAGAGGATAATATCTCGATAGTTAAGAGTTTGAGCTCTTACAATGATAATACTCAAATAAAGGAAAGACTTCGGTCCCCTCGCACGGGACTTTGCTGACATCCGACCCTAGGGCAAGTCTGCCCCCAAGGTGGCTTCAAGATCCTTCGTTCTAGCCGAATTTATATGAAACTCTTATGTCGTCCCTTCCTAGAACAATCTAAGATTCAACTCATCTCGTCCTGAAGATTCCTTTCATGTTAGCAGTGGTGGTGATAGAGAGGGTATCTAAGTCGATCAAATCCCTTCTTCCTACAAAGATGTATTTAAATGGACAAACTGTATGTCTTTCTCCACAACTTCGATCAAGTCCAATTTCGATGATTTTAAAGACCCGTTGTCAAAATCGTCATCTTTTCTTGTCTATGATGAGTCTGTATATAATGTATATGATGATGACATTTTCTTTAGAGTTCTTAGTTTTGATAAGCCCCCAAGAGAAAACTAGATGCCCAGCCTGAGTTATTCATGCATATCATTCCTAATAAGGCAACAAATATGCTTTCCCTTATTGATATCAAAATTAATATGATCAAATATGATCTTATCGACAAACTTGGTACCATTATACGTTCCAGCACAAAGTAGTTCATGGAGGCGCCGATTATTGGCTCTAATGTTAGCATGGTTAGCCAGTTTGTTGTCAAGTTCGATTCTGTCCTTGAAGTGCGTTGTTTGAAAAAGCTAATTAAAAAAGTATTTTGAGCTTATCAGCTATCCCATTTTTTCTTTAGACTTAGAAGACAACTAAGAAGGAGATAATTGATGATGAGGATGAGAAACAAAATAAGAAGAACAAGATCCTTAAGTTCATTAACAAGTTTCATCGACTTTAGCTTATGCTGAAGTCATTCATAAATAGGGAGAATGGCACCTGGTGGACCTATTTAGACTTGTTCAGCCAACCATACCCACCTCCTCTCTTTTGTTAGATGATATTTCTTTCTTTTATTGTAAATTTCTTTTTTCTGTAATAAATCTCTCCAAAGATAGCCTCACTCTATAAATAAAGAGAGGGTTATCTTCTCTCTTGTATTCAATTTTTGAGATTTGAATGAGTTTAAAAAGAATAGCAAAGTTGTTCTGTTTTCTTCTGTATCCTGGACTTCTCCAGGTGGTGGTAACCTTCGCCTCCTCTGTCCGGCGTCAAGTAGTGGCAGGTGCTTCGTTGGGTTACAAATCACAATCATCATGTCCGTTTCTCTTAGTCAGAACAGCCAAATCCTATTCGATTCTACTTTGTGGATCAAAGAGTTACTCATTAATAACAATTCATTGTTGTAATTCAAACTCAACATCACCCATTGTAGCATAATCGCTTTGAAGCCGGTTGCGCGAGCACACTAAAATAGCAAAGGCATCGGTATGATTGCCGACATGCGTATTCACTCTACGGAACAAATGAAATTATAACATAAATCATCTAATCGATCGAGTGATGTATTCACTTGAGTTGCCCAAAAGGCTTCATGATTTCGATCGTCATCGACAACCTATCTTTTCTTCAGCATCGACCATCATCAACAACCCATCTTCTTTGGCTTTGATCGTCATCGATAGCCCATCTTCTTCTGCAGTCCTTTATTCTTTGCGACCTGCAGACTCTAATACCAACTGATATAGTGGATCGTTGGAGAAGTGGATGTGCAAACAAAACCAAAGAACAAATACTAAACTCAAAGCAATATTATATATTCTTTATATCCCCTTACACTTAACTTTAGTTATTTATAAAGCAAATAGAACATTCTAGAAATTAAAGATATACTGAATATAAGATTTATTATAACTACGATGTGATGTTCCACATCAATTATAATCTAAAATTTCATGGTCTCAAAATTCCTCTTAACAATATCCTCTAATGCTAGTCTTTCTATCCTTGCCAAATGATGCCCATCAACCTCGTCCATTTGCAAATTTTCATTCCATGATTTTCACCTCTGTTGCAAGTACCCCACACAATACAAGTTACATTCACAATAAATTTTACAATTTTCTATGCCCTTTAAAGTTGATGACTGAACTACTGTCTTGAACCCATCTTTGGTACAAAAAGTCATGTTGATCAACGAATAGAGTATGCATAAGCTTTAAAGCTCGTGAAATAAATTGTACAACACTAGTTTTAAAATGGCATGTTTCTTTGAAGAAGAAGAAACAACCTAGAGGACTTCAACTAAGGCTGGTAAAGAAGAAAAAGAAGAAACCTGCAGGATTAATGCTCATTTCGGATGGTTTTCTTATAGCTTTTTAAAACAGTTTTGTAGTACAAAAATTTCTAATTCTAAAAATTTTTGTACTAAAAAGTTACTTAAGAAAGCAGTGAGAAAGTTGTCTCAAATGAAGCCTAAGCAAGGAATGCAACGGAGGATTGCTTTTGTGTTAAATAAGTTTTGATATCATATAAATAAATAAAGAATTTTGATATTAAATACGCAAAAAGAAGTCCTCAGAGTGCTATATATGTATGTAAATTCACCCTTATTTTAATTGCTTAAGATATCATCATATTCATAATTTTTGTTGGAGTATTGATAGAATTTTCATCCCATAAAAAAAAAAAATCACTTATATATCATAATGATATGGTAATTAAGGTAGACTTAAGGTACTCTAAGCCTCATTAAGTTGAAAACTAGTTTGATAATTGTCAGTTTTTAGCATCTCTAGTCTCATCATCAACTCAACAACCTATTTTCATTTGCCCATTACCTGAAAGCAAGATAAGGAGCGAGAGACAATATTTGATGATACTATTAGACAATAATTGGTTTTCTGGAATTATATATTTGTGAAATATCCTAATTTTGTAGAAATGTGAATCATTTATAGTATTTAGAACAATCTAGTCATTCCAAATTGAACATTTCAAATCCCCATAAACATTGGGAGGCTAGTGGTTGTGATTTGATAGTGATCTCATGGTGTTTAACAATATCTTTGATTGATAAATGGAGGGTACCAATTCAAAACTCTAGATGTCACAAGTCCAATGAAATTGATCAATCAAAATTTCAACTGTTTGATTGTAATAATAATTTTTTTTTTAAAGGGGTGCAACACGAGGACTTCTCCGGAGGTCACCCATCCTAGTACTACTCTCGCCCAAACAAGCTTAACTGCGGAGTTCTGATGGGATCAGGTGCACTGGTGCTGGTTTGATCACACCCGATTGGAATGATTTTAAAATGTTTATGAATCACATTTAGGGTTATTAATAATCAACGGCAATAGACAAAATATAGGCCTATGAAGCCAACTTAATGTCTCAAATGACTTTTGAATTAAATCCTTATGAAAGCTACAATAATTCTACAAAATGTTGAGATCATAGTTTGGGGGAAAGCAAAAAAAGTAATAAAATTAAAAAAAATACCCATTCTTATCACCAAAACAAGCCACAAATAAACACAAATTTTTATTCAAAACCAAACACCTGTGGAGAAAATCGAAACATAGGGAAAACACAAGAGACAAATACTAGAAGAGAATCACTCTTTTGTTCTCTGAAGGAAAAAGAAGGAAGCTCACTCATATAACCCGTACAACAAGCCACAAATAAACCATCAGAAACAAGACTACTTGAGATCAACAACAACTATCATGTTTTTAGGCATAAGCTGCTGGATTTGCAATCAGATATGCTTCAACTGCCTTTGTCATCATAGACAAGCTTGCACTGATCTGTTCTTGCTCTTCTGCACTGAGAGGAGTATCATCCAAAGTTTCATAAAACACTGTGGTCTTCTGCAAGTTTTCACCATTGTTCCCAACATCAAGCTTCATTTCAAAGGAGTAAGACTTGAGCCTTAAGCCAATGAGCCCACCCTCAATGATGGACTGTTTTAATATGTACTTCTCATTGTTCAGTTCCTCAGTTTTGTCTACAATGAAGCGAAATTCCTTCACAGCTGCAAAGAATTGAGGAACTTGTTTACGTTTGCATAATATAGATTGACGATTATAGATTAATTTGGAAGGGTTTTTAGTTCTTCAATTTGGCCATGGAAACTTATTAAGCAGTGAAAGGAAATGAAAAACTTAAATCAATGGCTGCAATTCATAATCAACCAATAAAATATTACGATTTCATTTCATTTTCTCCGCTTTACTTCAATCCAAACAAAGCCTAAAAATCTGAATAATGTTCTATTCAATCCAAACAAAGCCTAAAAATCTGAATAATGTTCTATTCTTAATAGATTTGAATAAAGGATATCCAAGCACTACTATACTGGGCTCAAATATAGGTTTTGTTTGGGATGACTTTCTTACTAGAAAGCTTCTTTAAGAAGCAGTAAGAAAATCTTCTCAAATTAAGCCTAAATCTTAGATGTTTCAATCTCTTAATTAGTAATATCATGACCAATAATTCAATTAAAAACCAGCATTTAATACAGTTCCTATGAGTTTTGATTCATCATTGAACAAAATTTAAGAGCAGTGACTAGTTAACAACGGAAAATTTATTCTATGCGGATCCGGTTGGCATCTGGAGACCAACAAGAATGTATCACATCACTTTTTTGCTCGGTACCGGTGCTCAATACCGCTATGTACCAGGTGACGTGCCGCATTCTGGTTGGTCTCCAGGCCGCCCGCATAATAATTTCTCCTAACTCCTACAGAAGGTTGAAATAAGTTCTTATGTGATTGATTCCCATATCAAAAACAAAAATAAGATCTGTGCCTCTTACAAATTAGCTTAAACGTTTGAATTGATGATTCTTATTCACTACATAAGGTTCAATTTGGAACAACCCAGTGTTCCTCTTTCCAAATATATATCATCATATCTACTTTTTCCTACAAAATCACTGAAATTTGCACCATTTAAAAGGTATATAATGCTATGCCTGTTTATAATGCGATCTGAAAGATTTCTGGAGTAATTCAAACCTTCAGAAAAGTGAAACTTCTTGACAGTGCCAGCTCCACCATCACCTTCAAGCAGCTCAACCTTCGAAATGAAATCAGGCAAGAGCTTTGGAAGAAGATTGTGAGCATCAAGAATGCCTGCTTTCCATAATCTGTCGGGTCCAACGGTCGAAACTTCCTGAAAGGTGAAGGAACCTGAAACCATGATGCTGCAAATATTTCTGAAATAGCAAGTAGAGTAATTTAAAGCCTTGATGTGTGAATGACTGGCAAAACAAGAGTAGATTTATATTTGTGGAGCGAGGATCGAAGTAGGCGTTGGCTGTAATTTTTTAAGATTTTTTTTTTTTTATTTAATGTGTATAGTAGGTTTGGATTCGGATGAAGGTGAAGCAAAGTCAAGGAAATTGGAAATTGGGAGCCACAAGGCAGATTATTTTTTAGCTAATGTGTAGAAATTGGAGAGGAAGTAGGGGGACTGCTTCAGTAGTGCTGTTTTTAAAAGGAATGGTCGGTTTGGTTATGAATATATATATCGCACTCTTTTCAATTGCAAAGTAGAAGCTTATGCTGAGGTAGATTAGGGGTGTCAAACATGCCAAGTTATTACGTGCGGTTGTCCGAAAGTTAATCAGGACACACTATGTCACCAATTTGCTATGAATTATTAAGTGTACCACTGTGTATCGTGACGTGCTGTGTTCTGATTGACCTCCAACTGGTCTGATGACACATAATAATTTCTCGTCAAATATGATCCAACCCAAACTCAACCTGATCCAAAAAGAAAAAAAAAAAGATTCAAGTTGTCCTATTTAATAAACAGTCCTATTCAAGTCTGAAATTCCGACATAATTATTAAACGGATTAGTTCAACATGACCTGTGAATTTATTTTGACCCAAAAGTGACCTGTTTATTTATTTTTCCAAATTCTTTTACTTATTGGTATAATCTTCTTATTTTTTAATCAATTTATCTAAACTTTATGATAACAAGTTATAAGAAAAAATTAATCATAATGGGTTATGAGGTCATGTACGGATCATTCGAGTTGTCGGCAAGTCGAGTTTGGTTTCATCATTTTGACCAGTTTATTAAACGGGTTGGGTTTAGATAGAGTGAATTTGGGTTTGATCAATTTCGTGTTGGAGATGAACTTGACCTATTAATTCATTTTGACACCCCTAAGAGACATTTTCTGCGATATACAAATATATTTATAAATAAAAATAGTTACTTTGATTGTTTTCCTTAATGATATCAAAAAATATTTTGCATTTTTAGTTCCAACTCCTCAACCTAATTAGTTCAGGAAATTATTCCTGTAAAGACCTGGAAATTTTTCAATTTTCTTATTAATTGATGCTCACACTCAATTTTTAAATTGAATAAATGGATTAAATGCGACAAAAACAATACAAAATCCCCTCCTCGTTCACATTTCCACAGAAGGGTTGTTGGCCATAATAATCTATATCTTAATTAGTCAATGACTGGAAAACCACCTTAAAAAATTTGTTATTTGATCAAATGCATCGATCATGACCCCTCACTAATCAATTACTTCTCAATTCACTTAGGCTTCGTTTAACGGCCTTCTTAAATTTTTTACTAAAAAGCTGCTTTAAGAAGCAATAAGATTTTTTTACAGAAAAGCTGCATTAAGAAACAGTAAAAAAGTAGTCCCAAATGAAATCTTAGGTATCGTTTGGGACAGCTTTCTTACTATGATTTTTTAATATAAAAAATTTTATTCATAAAATTTTTGTATTAAAAATTACTTTAAAAAGCAATAAATAATATGTCCGGCCCAAACTAAGCCTTAAGATGCATAGGATTTCTTCTGCTTTGTCAAAATCCTTTAAATTAAGGAAAAATAAACTACTAATATTTTTCATGAGAAAATATATTTTTTACTTCATAGGTAGGAAGATATGCTTGTAAAGTTTATTTGAAATAGTTTAATTTTATTATTTATAATTTGAAAATTGTTGATGTGATAGTGAATGAAGGGGATATTTTATTGCTTTTGTATTATTTACTTTGGTCTCATTAGAAAATTTGTTACACCAAATCATATTATATGACAAATATAATTGGTTTAGAGGTTGTTAAGTTTGTTGGAAAAAAATAGTAAATAGAATAAAGTATAAATTAAATGTAATGTACTCTAAGAATAAAATATAAATTAAATATTTTTTTTAATGCTTGGTTGAGTGTTTACAAAGGAAAGTAAAAATAGTATATTATAAAAATTTAAGGGTTGTTTGGTTGTTTATAAAATAAATGTAAGAGGATTATTATTATTTTGATTAGTTTGATGTATAATGTGGAGTCTAATAGAGTATTGGTGAAGTGAAGTAATGTGACTATTCTATATCTCGGAGCACATTAAATTGAAAAATCAAACATATATAACAAATGATTATTTTCACCATTTTAATCATAAAAATAAATAATTGTATCTAGAATAAAATTAATAGTTATTTAATGATATAAACAAAATGATCATCACTACTTCATGAGTTCAAAATACATGTGATGACATGAGTTCAAAATATTGATACATTCATCATAAATACATCCCAAAATCTAGTTAGATGTGAATAAATGATAAGAGAGTGTATTTATGATGATAATACTTGATGAATCATAACATGTAACACATAAATCAGAACATGTTTTACATTTATATAGCATATTTTCCCAATGCCTTTTTATACCTCCACTTCCATTTTACACCTATGCTAGGTCATATTAATTCAAATTTCTTATAGCTCCACTTTCATTTATGCTTCCACTCGATCATCTTATATCTATTCAAGCATAGTATCTGCACTGATAAAGGAATTACATGTGTGCACATGCTTTTGTAAATCAGCTTGTATTGAACATAATATAAAATAGTCGCCACTAAAAACACATCATTTTTCCTTTCTACTATAAAACCTATAAAATTAGTGTATTGTTTAACACATTATGACCATACCAGATTCAAGGTAATCAATTAATTTTTTGCTTTTAAACTTTTATGGATGTGTTTGAGAATATTATGTGTGGATGTGAGAGTATGCATATGTTCTTAAATGGGTCTCGAGGGTTTGTTTGTAAGATTGCACAAGTCTAAATTTTTCTCTTCGGGCACTATGAAGTTGGGGTTAGCGGCGCTCAAGTGCCTATGCTCTCAAGATATTTGGAAAATAAATCAGCGCAGCGACACTAAGGCAGAGTTGCGGTGTTGTGGGCTATTTAAGGGAGTGTCGTGGTGGGCTCTACATGCTACTGCGGCGCTAACTAAATTTTAATAATAAAAAATAAATTTACATTAAAATGCCATTCATTTTATTCTTCGAAGGTAGTTTTTGTCTGGAGAGAGTGGGAGAGAATCCAAGTGAAAGAAAGTCATATTTGGGCTACTTTGGGTCATTTTCAACTGACGACCTAGTTCTGAATGTTACTTGGATCGAGACATGTGATATCTTTCCTATGTGAGACTTCATTTGAGACGGCTTTCTTACTCTTTCTTAAAGCAGCTTTATAGTATAAAATTTTTAATTTTTAAACTAGAAAGTTGTTTTAAGAAGCAATAAAAAAACAATCTCATATGAAGCTTTAGTCTTTAAAAATATGAAGATTTCTAGAATTCTCTAATTTCATTTATAATTCCATTAGCAAAAAGTATGGATAACTTGTTATCTACAAAACTTTTGCCACTTAACTTTTAGTATGTTATAAAGACAATGATCCTAGACATTTAGATTTTTTTTTTGTTGAAATTTTTACACCGAAAATTTTGAGAATTACACACACTATTTTAATTGACTAAAAATAATTATGACGCTAATAAATAAGATTGTACTACAATTAAAGCTTTAAGATAATATTTTGAACAATATGTAGTAATTTGATTATGTTCTAAAACAACGCATTTCTACTCAGTTATATATTTAGCTGCTCACTGTTATAGCTTTTTGTGAAATTATAGAATGGGTTTAATTACCGCAATGCAATAAATTAGATGCTTAATTGGTTGATATGTATGATTCTGAAGAGACCTGATGTGGGTGTAACGAGATATGTTCTAGTGCTTGCACGCATGTTCTGATATTATATTACATATATTATATTTTGGTGTTGACATTAGGAAGCATAAGGGCACAAGAAAGTTGTTACTTTCTGTTCTAATATATAAAGTGCTTGTTCATTTATATTTTTACAATGCTAGATAAGTTTTTTTATAGCTACAAGTACAATTCTATTCAATATAGTGATTTAATATATAATATTTTAAACTTAACTACACACTTTATAAATATTTTTTTTTGAAATTTAGATTGGTAAAATACGACCTACTGAGTTATGTTAGCTCACATTTATTTCATATTCTTTTTTTTTAGGTCCGAGAAAAGGAAAGGGTTAGTTGAGTAGCAATATCATGATCAAATATGAGTCTCTAGAGGTATTTCTTTTATTTCATTTATTTATAATCATGGCTAGTTATTATTTTACACTATTTTGTATTCGAGTATATAGCCATGTATTGTAGTTATACATACATTTTGATGATAAATAATAAGTGAATTTTATTGATGAGTTTATTTTTAGTATACTAGATATTATTAGTAGCTCTTTGATTAATTTTTTTTACTTTAAAGTTAAAATTTGAACGAAAATTCTTAAAAGTTTCCATAACTTGGATCTTAGGAATCGCTTGTTGCAAACCAACATGATATGCCAGATTGATGGATTTTATGGCAAATTGATGGATTTGTTTAATTTTCTTATTGAATTATTTTTCTAGTGTAGATCATATTGGTTTTACTTATGATTATTGTTCATGCAAAGATGTATTAATGTGCATTTACTATTTATATTGATGGCATAATAATTGATATGGGATTAGACTGATCATGCATGTTGATCCTTTGGTCTTGCATTTAATGCAATGGTAATATTTTGTTACTTGTTATACATTGTGAGCTCATTATGTGATTTTATTGATTTCAGGTCATGGAAAGGGTTGGGATCCTTCTGAGTCAGGCAGATCCATATTATAAAGTTTCTTTTATTTTGTTATTCTTTATTTATTTTTTTTGTAGTAAGGAGTTTGAAATAGATTATTGATTGTATGTAATCTCCTGACTATTATAAATGAGATTTTGATGAATGAATATAGTGAAAGCTTTTGATATATACGATTTTAGTTGCTTCTATTAGAAATAATTTATATCGAATGGTTTCTAAAGAAGCTTTAGTAGATGAAACAAAAGAAAAAAAATATATTTCCTCCAATTTAGAACTTGGGGTGTTACAAAGAAAGTTAAATTTAGGCCGCTTCGGGTCATTTTTAGCTGATAGCCCAGTTTTGAGATTTGCTCAAATCAAGGTAATATTTTGCATATCTCAGTTTTAGAAAATATGAAGATTTTTAGAACTTTTTTTATTTAATTTATAATTTCATTAGTGAAAACGGGAATAAATTATTATCTATAAAATTTTTAGTACGTAACTTTATGTATGTTTTAGAAATAATTATCCTAGATATTTAGGTATTTTTGTTTAGAAAATTTTCACTAGGAATTTTGAGAATTTAACTATTTTAATTGATTAAAAAATAATTATGGTACTAAAAACTATGGTTTTAGTACAATTCAATTTTCATGATAATATTCTGAACAATCTATGATAATTTGGATATGCTCTTAAATAGTTCATTTCTACTTAGTAGTACATTTAGCTATCTATCGTTATAGCCTTTGTAAAATTATATAATGAGTTTATTTATATTTTAATTGTTGCAATGTAATGAATTATGTACTTAATTGATTGAAATGTGTGATTCATAGGAAATATGATGTGGATGAAAGGATGTATGTTCTAGTGCTTGCAGGCATGTTCAGATGTTATATGCGCATTTTATTCTCGTGATAACATTGGGTGACATAAGAGCTTGAGGAGAAGTTGTTACTTTATGTTCTGATATACAAAGTACTTGTTTATTTACTTTTCTACAATGTTATATAAGTTTTCTGATGTCTGCAAGTACAAATTTGTTGAATATAGTGATTTAATATACATTGTTTTAAACTTGCCTGCACACTTGATAAAATAATTATTTAAAAATTTAGATTGGTAAAATGTGGCATACTGAAATGTGCTAGCTCACAATTATTTCATCTTTTATTTTCAGGCTCTGAGAGAGGAAAAAAGGCAAGTTGAATAGCAATGTCTGGATTTGATTTGAGTCTGCATAGGTATTTTTTTCCTTTTGATTTATGTACAATTATGGCTAGTTATTATTCAACTCTGTTTTGCATTTGGGTCTATAGCCTTGAACTATAGTTGTATATACATTTTGATGAAAAATGAAAACAAAAAAAAATTGTGGTTGAGTTTATTTTTAGTACATTGGATGTTGTTAATAGCTATGTAATTATTTTTTATTTAACGTTAAAATTTGGAAAAAAAAATTCTGAAAAGTTTTCAAAACTTAAACCGTCAAATTCGCCTGCTGCAAACCAATATGATATGACATGCCCGGTATGAGGGTCTTATCGAGTTAGGTTGTGAAACATTCCCCACATTTTCATCACATAAACATGAAAAATATCAACATATAAAACATGTAAAAGCATTTTTTAACATGAAACAGAAATATATAATCTTTCAAATATATGACAGAGTTAGTTGTGTGCCGGGGTGAAACTTGTTGGTAAAACTTGTATAGACATTTGGCAGTAACAATTTAGAAAATCATTTATAACATCATTTTGTATGAGGGTGTTATCGAGTTAGGTTGTGAAACATTCCCCACATTTTCATCACATAAACATGAAAAATATCAACATATAAAACATGTAAAAGCATTATTTAACATGAAACATAAATATACAATCTTTCAAATATACGACAAAGTTAGTTGTGTGCACCGGGTGAAACTTGTTGGTAAAACTTGTATAGACATTTAGCAGTAACAATTTAGAAAATCATTTATAGCATCATTTTAAAGCAGTTATTATTATGTAGTAATTTTTATAATTATTAACATACTCACAAAAATACTTAAAATCGTGTGCAAATGAAAATGCATGTTGGAAATTTACATTTTTCCACTTAATGTGATCATAATGTTCCATTCTACCACTTATCAAAAGTTGCACAATGAAATTTTTTAAAATCTCCATAAATTTCTGTTTATATAAACCTAATCAATTAAAATGCAAAGGATAACCACACATGTATTAAAATTAAAATCAAATATAGGGCAACAATAACTTATCTCGAGTAGATAACTTTTCAACAAGCATATTAGACAAAATTGGCACTAAGACTTCCAAATACAACTTTCTCTCTCTAAAAGTTCTCTCATTTCCCCCCTAAGTAGCATCCTCAAATTTAAAAAATGAATTTTCATAAATAAATTATGATATCTATAAACCCATCGTCTTAATGCCACCATTCCCAATTTCGCAATGCTCCTAATACAAAATTATAGACACTTAAATAGAGACCCTGATGCCGTAACTCCCTTTTTTCAACCTTCGCAACTACATCACTTTCAAACAGTGCCAACCTTTATGCACTACATCACTTTCAAGCACTTATCAATTTATAGTGAGGGCAATGTTATAGCACTGCAACATTCCTAATGAGAATTTTTCTACTTGATACAATTATTTTTCCAACTCAATTGCAATCCTCTTTTTGATAGAAGTTCATCTTAAAAAATTCTAAAATTTCATAGTCAGTGCTACATGAGCGATCGTTACAATTATATTGATGAATGATGGGAGAAAGTATCATATAACATAAATTTAATACAATTTCCTTATGTAACATTTCTAACTCACTTGGACTGATCACCTTTGCACACATTGGTTTTATAAATCATGAAATGCCGACCATGATTCTCACCACTTTGTTTGACGGATGGACTTAGGGCACCTAGCAAAATATCATCAATTAGAAGATGACAATCATGACATTTTAGGTTTGTTATTTTTCACTTTTAATATTTTTGCACCTTAAAATATTTGATGAATACCCTTTAGGTAATTTCATATTTTTAAAACTTCACAAAACATGAATATGTCCTTCTTTGACATTATAAAAGGGGTTGTTGGTAAGACATGACTACAATCCTCAATAATATGAGAATGTTATTCGGACTTAACACCAATTTGAATAAAATATTATTTGCTTACAATTTGTCTTTAAATTCATCAAGATCTAGCAAAGTTGTCATAAAATTATCACAAACATTTTTCTATATGAATAACAACAAAATTATGAGGTATTATGTTATATTTCCAATAAGATTAATAAAAAAAATTGATTTCTTCTTTCATTTGGTGGTCGTACTTGGATATTTAGATGTGATAACTTCATATCCTCTCTTCAAGGTTATTAACCTTTCCTTATTGGTTTTACCAAGTGTAATATGATAGTTTTACGTTCTATCATAATTTTACTACCATAAATCCTATTTGGTGCATACTTAAGTTTATCCATGCTATCAAAGTAATGCTTCTATGTACGAAATATGTGAGATGTTGTAAGCCAACGTCGATGCCAAAAGAAAGCATCTTTTTACTCTTATACAACCATAAAGATTAAGTATTTTGTGCACAAAAATGGGCAAGCAAATATCCCATTAGTTCTCCACCCATAAAACAACTATACACAGGAAAGTCCTTAATAGTCCACAATAATGATGCCCACATAATCATAAATTGTTCATTAATTTCATCGTAGCATTGAACAACTTCTCATAATTATTTTAGTTCTTGAATTAGATGTTTGAGATAACTGTTAATGTCACACCAAATATTATCATTAAAATAATAAAAGACGAATATTTCATTCCAATCCACAGAGACATATTATAAGAGACTAAGATCACCTACTAAATCCTATATAGTACTTATATTATTAAAGATTAAAGCGATCATTGGCTAAATCAAGACGAACATTATGTTGATCCAAAGTAAAATCAACATACCATGAATCAAATGATTTGCATGCTTCACCATCAGCTGAGTGTGGCAACATACCATATATGTTTCTATCCGTAGCATGCCAAGTCATCTCACATGCAAACTTTTTCTAAATAATCCTTGAATTCAATGAATTAAAGAAAATATCAAACAATTTTATCTATCTTCATTTGAAGTTTCTTTCTTTGTGTGCAATATTACTTTTCTAAGTTCTAATTGAGGCCCATCTTGACGCTCCACAAGTACGACATGCACCTGATCAAATTTATCTCCCCAGAAAAACATGCAATTGTTAAAGCATGGATAAATTTCTATATAACAAAGATCTAGTGTTCTTTTTTTTTGTATGAGATTAAACATGAAAATTGATTTTCTTAATTAATCATGTTTAAAAAAAGATGAAAATTTGATTTCTATGTTTGAAAATAACAAATATGCATTTTAATTTTGAAAAATCATACTAATGCACATGATCACTCTAAATGATGTGTTTGAGTAACCTCAAAAATTTCAAAGTCATTTAAGATATTTTTCTTGCTTATTTATTGAAATATTTACTTAATTTTTAAAATTATGAAATTGGCCTAAATAAATTAGTTAATATACAAAATAGTGGACACACTATGAAATGTATATCATAATCATATGCATACACCAAAGATAATTTTTGTAAATTTTTATTTTTATTTTAAGGATAATACTAAATTTCCTATCAAACAACAATAAAAATTTCTAAATAATTATGGAATGCTACTTTCACTATGGTAAATATCCCCATATTTAATTAAAATAATTTGAGACATTTTAACATTTTTATTATTAAAGAATAGATGTTTTCAATTACTAAAAATATAAAGAAACCACAAAAAAAATCCAAAATAACTTAGAGAGTTGCAAACATATGCCAAAATTATTCCATGATTGTTTTAAAGTCATTTTAGTTAGGCATATTTAATTATAATTTTTTAAATAGTTAAATATATTATTGTAAAATCACAACTCACAATGCAATTCTCTTTAGACCACCCTAGGAAAATTATGGCATGCTTATATTAATGTAATTAATGTACCATAAGAGTTTTAAAATAAAAAAAAATCATTTGGTGCTTAGTTAATTTTAAATAGCGAATAATTGAATTTTAAAAAATAGAAATGCCATGCACATTGCTCAAAAGATTTTAATGGAATCTGCATAATTCAATGTATTTGCAATAGAAAATTTCAAGCTATTTCATTCAATATTCAATCCACAATAATATCCAAAGAAAACCATAAATAAATAAGCTTGTATTAATTGGAATCATATGATCATTTGTAAAAAAATGGTAAGCACTAATTTATTCTCTCTCATACAAATTGTAGTTTGTGAACAATCAAAACCTCTAAGTGTTGCACGTCCAATTCATCCCCTCTCTGATGAGGCCTCAACTAATAATATATAAGGTTACAATACAATAGTGATAATGCTCATCCTTTTTTAAATGATATATTAGTCTAAATAAGTCATTATTGCAAATGGCTTAGGAAATGAAGGCATGCCAAAATTTCAACATATCTAGGAAGGTAAATATTGTTCAAATAATTTATAAAGTTTAAAGTATGTGCTGACATACCTCTTACACCGTGGAGAGGTTGGGTGAATTATTCTATAAGTACGCCGAACGCCGTCTGAAGATCAATTAGAATGCAACACGTCACCCCTTGCTCGGTACCCAATTAGGTACTGCTTGGTACAGAGCTTGATACCACTGACGTGACACATTTTGATTGATCTCCGGATGGTGAATTGCGTTCGGCGTTAGCACAGAATAATCTCTTGAGAGGTTGAGGGGCAATCTAGGCCACTCACATTGCTAGTGTTATTGGTGTCAGATATGTTTAACCATAATTCAACACTAAAGAGTCAACATTTTGTCCATACTATTTGAGTAGGTAGAAATTTTCCTTGGTGTATATGATAATTTTAATATTTATATGATTCATCACAATTTTTACCTAGCTCTAAATAAGTAGTATTTTTTTATTATTTTGAGTTTGCTCAATTTTTTATTAATTTTGCAGAATGAAGAAAGCACCTATGACTTTATATTATGATAAAATAGTTTTGTATTATATGAGATTTATAAGACCCCTACAATAATCTAATTGAATCACGTTTGTAGAACCTAAAATTATAACTTGAAAAAGAATTAAAAGAAAGCCATTCTTTTCTAATGCATGCTAGGTATCGATCACATTAAACTCTTCCCTCTTCTCTCTACTCGCGCTCTCACCTCCCTCGTTTCTCCTCACGCTCTCACCTCCCTCTGCCCATGCTCATCAGGTGCTCGCGCGATCACTAAAGCCTTCAACCCCTAAAACCCTAACACTGATTTCAACCTCAAAATTACTCAACAACAGTACAAATAAGGAGGAGGAAGACGAATCAACAGCCTAGGGCTCCCTCCCCACGCGTCAATGGAGGACCCGGAAGGGACCCTTAGCTTCGACTTCGAGGGCGGTCTTGATGCTGTCGCTCCTCTCGGCGTTGTAGCGGGATCTGCGTCTTTCTTGCCCTCCGAAACTACCCCTGCTCCGAGCACCGCGACCGCCGGCAATATTGGGTCTGCAGCCTCTGACGCAGCGGCCACCGGAGGGAACATTGCTGGTCGGAGGAGCTTTCGGCAGACGGTGTGTCGGCACTGGCTCCGCAGCCTTTGCATGAAGGGGGACGCCTGTGGCTTTCTCCATCAGTACGATAAGGCTCGGATGCCGGTCTGCCGGTTCTTCCGCCTCTACGGGGAGTGCCGGGAGCAGGATTGCGTGTATAAGCACACCAACGAGGACATAAAGGAGTGCAACATGTATGCTTCTCTGTTTCATTTACCTTTGATTCGTGTGAAATCTAGTGTGTTTTTGCGTTTCTTATGTTTTAGTATGGTTGGTTTGTTGAAGAGGTTGTTTGCTTTCTGGTCCTTGGTTTTTATGATGTCGATCTATTTATGCTTCCCTTGTTGTTTTTTTGTTGAATTACTGATGATTCGATGTTTTTGAACTTTTTTACTTCAAAACAATTGCAATAGTTTGAAAAAAACTGTGCATTTCTAGTCCCAACATGCTTGGGTACCAAAATTTTCCACCCTTGATGTTATGCTTTATTGAAGGTTGGGATTACTCTGCAAAAATTGGTAGCCCTTACACTGCATGGTTTGGGGTAGCTTTTAGGAGTTGGTGAGGGATCTTTTTTGTTGTTGGTTAATAAAATCACATTTTGCTGACTTAAGTGCTGAAGTGTCCCATTTCTTGATATGTAGGACGGCATATGAGCTGCTTTTCAACAAATCTATTGATTCACTAGTATTTTAGAATCATCTAGAAGTTAATTGCTACTACATTGTGTTGTCCATAACTAAATTCATATGATTAGCTCATTGGTGAAGATTACCAGAAAGAATATAATGTGTTTGTTAAGGCACACCAGGAGGGGATAAGTAAATTGGGCGTGCTATTTTTCACGCTCTAGAATTTTCTTTTAAACTTCTTTACAACTCAAATCACAAAAAATTCAAAGTGGAAGCTATAATAATATAAATGCATAAGGTAATTGGTGTGTTACTCAACTTTAATTACATGCACTTGTGGTCAACTAAGTTGATCTTATAAATGTTACAATAATATTAATTGATGATGTTGAATGATTGATTAAGCTAGTACTTAGTGATTTATCTATAGGTGCAATTATATTAGATGAATAAATTATGCTAGCTTATATGTTTAAATTTATAGAAATTCAAGATCCACAAAACAAAGGTATGAGGTGATGTAATAAAGCTATGATTAATATATAGAAATTGATTTGTTAAGTGTAATGATTAAGTTTACGTACTACTTTAACATTAATTAAGTAGATCACCGTATTAATATAAGACCATGAATTTGCAATGCAAATAAATTTTGACTATATAGCGAAATGAATGCATACAATACGAAATTTATGTGGTCTAGCCCACCAAGTGGCCTACATTCATTCCTAAGCACCTCGACTACTTATGCAAATGTCTTATTCACAACTTGCAAGCAAATAAACCCTTACAATCTATTCCTTCAAGGGGAAGCAACCCTCACACTCTTTTCTTTTATGGGGAAGCGAAACTGAATATTTTTTTATGGGCAAGTGTGCCACCTATAAGCCAATCCCTAGTTAATCTATAGAAAATGCATTCTTTTAAAGAGATTTAACACTTCGGTGGTGACTAATGCTATCACCAACTATTACAAGGATTATGCAAGCTTGATATGAATTGACTGCAATAAAATTGCAATGAAATTATAATTATAAAACTACAAGATTGAGAAAAGTTTGTTGCTTTAAGCTTGATCTCAAGAGATTAGAAGGATGAACAATTGTAGCTTTTCTTCTCGTAACTTTTTCTTCTTGAATGAATTTGTTTATTATTCAACTAGGTCATATAACATATTAAATCACTTCTAAAAAATCCAAGGAATCCAACTAAATAAAAATTAAACCCGAATTATGATATAATTACATGAACTTTTAAATATATCATATAAGCTAAAAAAAATTATAATTCTTACGTAGGAATAGAAATATGTTAATGATGTGAAACTAACATGCGTAGGAGCTCATTAAGAAAATTAAAAGTGATTGACAATGGAATTACAATTAAGAGCTTATTGAAATAACAAGTAAATTCATTAAAGAACCTTAGTCTTTGACTTGCTTAGGCGAAGGAGTACAAATAGATTAACCAAAACTCATAGGTAACCAAAGATAGTAGCAATACCAAAAGCTATTAATCAACAATCCGCAAATTAATAATGAGAGTTTTCACCTTGGGGATTAATCACTCAACTATACTAGGCTTAGCGGGAGATGATCTTCAACACACTTAACGATGCCATGAGGAGGGCCGCAACACCGATGGTCTTGAGCCACGGAAAGGTTGGCGGTGGTGGAGGAATCACGGACGGATAGCCGAGGACGGTCCACGAATAGTCTTCGAATTGCTCGTCGATGACGTCGATGAGCGTGGGAAGAATGCGATTTAAGTAGTCTTCAACCGTGTCGTCGGATCCGAACCCGACGTCAAAGAAAGGAGATCGGGTGATATGGATGTCACCGTAGATATCAAACACCAATCCACTATCGATCTCCGAATCCGCCATGCATGCTTGGCGTTGTTGAGAGAACACCAAAGAGAGGAGGGGAGGTGGCGGGATCTCCAAGGGGAGAGGGTGAGGCCGGCGGGTGCAAGGGAGGAAGGGCTTCCAAGGGGCGGCGGCAACTAGGGTTGGGAAGAGATTTTCTTGTGGTGGAGGAGAAGGACGATGGAGGTGAATACGAAGGAGAAGATAAAAAACCTAACCACGAGCCGCGGACTCTTCCAACGACTGGTGGGCCTTGCGATTTGCTCCCCTTGAGCTCTCTCCCTTCTCAAGCCCTCATGCAAGAAGAAGAAGTAGAAACACAAATTTTTTTCATTCAAATCTTCATTAGCTATTACAAGAGACAAGACCCATATATATATGTCTCAAGTATACATGAAGAAATAAAGACTAAATTGCCCTCAGGGCCCCAACATGACTCAACTCATCATAAGGGTACAAAAGGAATACATAAAATAAAATGCAAAATAACTAAAAATATAAGCTCTGAATCGTGGCCGTCGATCTGCGATGCTTCCGGCGATACACCTGTTTGAACCTTGGATCGATGTCCTCATCAGTTAATAACATATTATAAAAGTTTTATACATCAATAAACAACAAAACATCATGCCTTTATACCTACGTGGGGTCGGCTACATGAATCATTTTTCTCCATTGTGTCTTGTTAATAGTCAAATTCTCATTTAAATCCAATTAAAAAAGGTCATTTCTAATATTTTCTAACCAAGTCTTTTTTATGTCTATCTCTATCTTTCTTAATATTGGCTGTGGACCTCCGAAAGAGCACCGTGCTAATGGGTCAATTGGAATGGAAGATTGGATCGTGCATACGACTAACCATTGGGGATAGAGGCTCTCGTCAACATACCCCGATGGGTAATAATATACACGACCTAATCACGGGTTTCCCTCACCCGATACAACAGTTCGAATGGGGTTTAGTAGATGTGAGGCCAAGTTTCTCACGGGTGTAAGCCCCCGTGGTTAATTACATCCCAGGCCGGAGCCCGAAAAAACTCTCGATTAAGGATCATACATTATCCCTTCCCAAAGTGGAATTGACACAGGGGTATAAACTAAGAAGTCCTACTCAAAAAGAAGAAAATGTTCCAAAAATCTCAGTCAACATGCGTGGCTCATACCAGCATTCGGAGGCTCTAGAGTACTATAGAAGAAACTGGAGAAAGTAAAATCAATCATTCAATCACATGCGTGAGAGAAGAGATAGAAGTGGCGTCATCCTGTGACGCAGATAAGTAGGATTTATAGTCCCTGAAAGGAAGGAATCTACCTACTATTTAAGGCATACTACGAGACCGAATGTAATAGCCTTGAATCCTAAATCTAGATTGGGTTTAGTGTTCTACATAACACTAAGACCCGTGTCCTAGCTAATGCAGTGCAAAATCTGGATTTACCCCGACCTGGATTGGGGAGCCAGCTAACCACCTAATCGCTTTAAAACCATGTTATTAAGTCAGTTATGAAAGATGGGTAGGTGGTGCAGTTATTTGGAAATAAGACCGACATCTAGAGAGTTTTCTAATTTGTCCTGAACTTATGTGGGGTGAGTGCCCCTAACTAATGCAATTAAATTTTAATTAATTGGTTACTAATGCAATGCATGCTAGTTGAAAGGTCTCAAATCATGAATGCTATAGATTTTAAAAACAGGCTTATAGAAAATAAATTTTTAGAAAAGACTGGGTCTCCCTTAGTCCGGCATTTCATCCTCATAGGCCAGATTATCCGGACTCTACCCGCAGGTAGGGAGATGTCTTATAACATGGAAAGAAAGATGCAGTAATATGCATGCGACCTCGGAAGGTTCCGGCAATTCCCTAGGTTCGTTAAGTTTTTAGATTATTTAAAGCTTAAACATTAAATTTTGGTTATGAGTAGAAAAATGTTTATAGTCCTTAGAGAGCCTAACGAAAGTACAGGCGAAAATAAAATCGGCATACAAGAAAGAAACCTAGAAAAACAGGTAATTTCTACTGCGCAATCAGGTAAACACATCAATATAAATCCAACAAATCAAATAAATGTCCATAGGCAAACTGCCCTAATTACAACCCAGATATGCGGAAAGTAAAGTGGCCGGGCACATCTATCAACAACCCAGATTTCTAAGCCTATGACAGACGCAAATGACTTTGAGTGGGATATTGGTCTTCAGGTCTTCTTTGGATCACTTCTCCTTGGACTCCTTGGATCTCCCTCCTTGGACTCCTTGGATTTCTCCTCATTGGACTCCTTCGATCCGTCGTGGCTTGAATATCCAAACGAAGAGACAATTCCCTCTGGTAGGGGGTATTGCCTTTTCTCTTTGGATACCTAAAGCCATCCAGCTCGATCTTCCAAATAGAAGAAAACTCTCCCCTATGAGGATGCCTTATTCTTTTGGAACTCGAGTTGGATAATGATATCCCAACTCAAAGACCATTTTCACAACTCTTTATAAATATTACATCAATTGGAAATAGAAAATTCTAGACTCCCTACATGATTATCCTAATAAAATCCCAAGCAGTTATATATAAAAAAAGATAAAATACATCCCATTGAAGCTGTGCAAAATCATGCTCTTAATTATGAGGGCTAAGTAGTCCACCTGTAGCACTTGTAGCACCTGTAGCATATATAATTATTTTTTTTATTTAGCCCTCATTTATTTAGGGGGCTGAGCAAGCACCTATATGAGACAATATTAGAAATCATAACAGTGCCCCCCTTTTATTAGCTTGAGCATGACCACCTGCACGGAAGAATAGTATATATATATATATATATGACGCTCCTAACCTAGGGGTAGATTTAGCGCTCATCACATCATTCGCAGTGCAGTAAAAATAAGCAAACACAACAATTCAATTTCATACAGCATGCAGTGAAAACTACGGAAAGCTTCGCACACAGCAAAAAAGGAAATAAATACCGGCCTAGCCTAAGTCTAGAAGTGGTGCCATAGCAAACAATTCTGTGTGTGTATGGCTGGTGTGGCTTGGATAGATCATAATTTGGGTAGTTAGTTAAAATTGCCTACAGTTCAGGTTTGTTATAGGTCAGAAAAGGAAATTTTAATTAAAGTTTAAATATTAATGAATTAGGATCTATTTTAGTTAATTTAGTTTGTTGATCAATTTTATAATCTTAAGGTAGTGATATTTGAAGTTCAAGTTATACTAGTCAATTTTGGAAAGTCCCGGGTCCTCCTAGGAACTAGGTTGAGGGGGTCCAAAAGGTCACTATGGGAAATAGGCTAGGTCTGTTTCTCCTAATATTTTAGGAAAATACTAGACCCTAAGATAGCCAAGTAGTATACTAAAATTTGAGTTTTTTAGGCAAATATATGAATTTTCTAAGTTTCGGGCCCTAGACTATATGTTGGGGTTGACAAAAAAATTGACTTTCTAATTTAGGCTAGTTTTTGGAATTCTAATATTTTTAATGAATACTAGACCCTAATAGAAGTCTAATGCAAGTGAGTTTACCTAATTTGAATTTTTTTACAATTAATTATGAATTTTCTAAGTTCAGGGTATTTATGGAATTATCTAAAATATCTAATTAGGGGCTGATTTGATAGTTTTGATCCAAATCAGCTCCAAACAGATTGGAATCACTCCCAAATGTCAGGGATGACCTGAGCAAGTGATCCTAAGTGTTTGAGAAAAATTTGGAATTTTTAATAATTTTTAATAATTTATTAGTGCCAAAAAGATAATTTCCACCTAAAGTCAAATTAAGGGTCAACCTAAAGTCAAACTAGGGAGCCTTATTTATCTAAGGTTGGGGATCAGATTCTGGTCAGTTCAATCTATTATGGGTAATTTTCTGACCTAAAATGAATTTATTATAATTTTTATAAGGTCTCCGGGCCCTATTTAACATGTTAATTAGGGTTGGTTAATTAAGCGGTCTAACAAGCCCTAAAAATTCCTAGAAAATTCTGGGATGTTTAAGATGTCTCTAAGTTTAAATGTTGAGGTTTTCAAGTCAATTAGTGATCTACCCTAGCTCCTAGAAAATTTCTAAGTTCGCTAGACGGGTCCTTAATTTTTGTTGTTAAGGTATCACTACGTTGTAGGAGTTTAAAGTGAAGTTTTGTCTAACCCTCAAGGTAATAATGCATAAGAAACATACGAAAACAGTAAACACACCATGTCCTTAGATATAAGAGAGCCTAAGCTAAGTGCTCGTGGTGCAACCTACACATGCAATCTACGACAAAAGAAAAATAAGTACGACTAATAAAGGGATTAGTGAATGATTGGTGCTAAACCATCTCCTAATCCACTCCCCCTTGATTGCTCTTCACATATAGAATCCATGTCTAAAATTTCATGCAAGTGAATCTCCCGAAATTATGATTTAAAGTATATGTAGTTTTAAATTAATTCAAAATACTTATAGCTAAATAGATTTTAGGAAAATAGATAATTAAAAATAAATCAATTTATAATAAATAGATATATGGGAGACCCATTGACCACTCAATCGAGGCTTCAAAACGATTTGAAAATAATTTGTAATTTCAAAATAATTATTCTAATAATTTTATAAACAATATTAAAATACCCAAATAATCAAATACAAACAGAAATCTGCCAGGACAGTCAAAACCAGCTTTTGAAAGTAATTTTAAAATAAAATTCACATTTTTCTGAAAAGAACAAGAGGTCGCACGCCGAAATCCGATTTAAAATGAAAAAGATATGATTTTTCGAAGTTTAAATACAATGAAAGGCTATTTTTTAAATAGTTTGAAAGATAATTATTTAAATAATTATTAAATAATATTAACTTAAAAATAATTACAATAATATTTAATTATAAAAAAAATACTTTTTTATATTTAAGTAAATATAATAATAATAATAATAGTAATAATATACAAATAATGAAAACAGTAACAAAAGTATTAAAATAATAATTACTATTAGTATTATAATTAAAGAAATAATAATATAATAAAACATAATAAAAATAATATTTTTAAAATAGTGTTTTGCTGTTTTTAAAATAATTATAAATATAATTATTATTTTTGAATAAAAATAATTTTAAATTAAAGATGATAAAAATCCGAGCAATTTGATATATTATATGTATTTTTTGGATAAAAAATGATTTTTTAGGATAAAAAAATGATTTTTTTATGATTTTTTAAAGTTTTTTGATTTAAAATACACTTAAAAAACTAATTAAAATCAAATCGGTGACTGTCAGAAGACGTGGCAGCCTCAGATTGGTAGTTTCAAACCGCGGCCAATCATTGGCAATGATTGCGCCGCCGCGCAATCGTTGCTAATGATTGTGGCGGCGTGGGACCCACGCGCATCTCACTTAAATGAGTCAGCAAAACCCTTAACTGTTGGATCTTCCGCCAATCTGAATGGACGACCATGATTCAGCCGGACAGGAAACCATCTATCTGGGAGGAATTCTGCAGCAGGACAGATCGCTGAATGACAGGATCAGAGCCCTCGATCTGCAGATCAACGACCAAGATTTCACCTAGTTCAAATAGACTAAACCGAAACTATATAATAGTATTTCGCTTCGTTCTCTTAAATGACTCAACGAAATTTCACGAAATTTTAAACATAAGCTCTACACATGTGCAGAAATCTTGGGGTAGTGTTTGTTTGACTTAAAAACAGCTTTTCAGAAAGCTATTTTACCCTATGTATAGTGACATATTCTAAGGATTTTTGAGAGATCTAACTCGTAGGCTTCCCACGAACAATTCTCCTCTTGAAACCACGATCGAACGAGCTCCTGATTAGACGGATCGAAGCTTTGAACGTCCTAGGCCTCGGGTTCGCCGGGATCTCGCCGCCGCCGGCTTGACCTCGTCGGGTTTGAGTAGGGGAAGGTGGGGAAACTCTCTAAGGATGCTCACACGAAGTCTCAGAGCGTTCTGAGGCTTGGTGCAAGAGAATTTGGAAAAAGATCCCTCAAACGATCTAATTTTTGCTATTTAAACGGCATAATCCTTAGATCTGCGGCTAGGATTGAATCTCCAGTGATTTAGGAGGGAAATCCCTCAGATTAGGCCGTGGTTTCAATTTTAAATTGATTAGAGGATTTAAATGCAATTGATGGGGTGTTAATGGGCCTTAATAAGTCATAATTTAACTTATTAATGGCTTGGTTTGACCAAGTCAATGTTTGACCTGGTCAGACCAGTCACTTAAGCCAAAGAGGAGGTGGGTTGGGCCCATGAGGCTTTGAAATGGACTCAAAATTAAATTAGGCCCATTGAGTCAACCTGGGTTGACCTGGTCAACCAGGTTGACCCAAGGCCTGAGCCCGGGCTCAACAGACTCAGATCGACCCATTGAACTGAGTGGGAGAGGTCTTAGGTCCTGGCTTGGTCAATTTGACAAAGTCAACCCCTCGGTCCAAGAGATTTGGCCAAAATCGAGGTCAACATTGGCCAAATCTAATACATCTACTCTCCTAACTGGGTCATCGGAAGGCCGCCGTTTTACATGACTAAAACATCTAGGGTGACTCTCCCTAATATTATTTATCATTGGAGCTACTCCAACATTTTCACGCATATGCTCGTTTCGTATACTATCTCTAAGAGTAAATCCACTCATCCACCTGAGCATCCTCATCTCAACAACACTTAACTTAATATTATGCTTCTCTTTTAATGGTCAATATTCTGCGCCATAAAGCATTGCAGGTCTCACCATCATCTTATAAAATTTTCCCTTAAGTTTCAGTGGTACTTTTCTGTCACACAACAAACCCGAAGCATTCCTCCACTTCAACCATCCAACTTGAATTCTACTAATAATATCTCATATATTTCACCATCACTTTGAAAAATAGACCCAAGATATTTAAAATGAGTACACTTATTAATGACTTTTTGCTCAAAGTCACAAACCCCCCACTAGATTTATTACTACAAAAACTACACTCAATGTATTCGGTTTTAGATCTACTTAAACGAAAACCTTTAGACTCTAAGGTTGACCTTCATAATTTAAGTTTAACTCAACTCCCTCTCAAGTCTTATCAACAAGAAGAATATCATCAACAAAAAGCATACACCAGTATACATCCTCTTGCAAATGTTTAGTAAGAACATCCATAACTAAAGCAAAAAGATGAGGGCTTAAGGCTAATCCTTGATGTAATCCAACTGAAATAGGAAAATTGTTGAATACACTTATTATAAAAGTTTTATGTCAAAACAAATTCTAAATCTATTTAAAAATTAATAAGATAATAGCTAACTATTTCAAATAGTAAAGTAAATGTAGTGTAGACTAGTTTAGTTCATTTTTGAGGTAAACTAAAGTTGCATAGTTTTGAGCGAGAACTGTTTACATTGCAAGCAAGCTAGCTTGACCGTCGCCACCTACCGCTGGCCACCACCGCCTCCACCCATTGGCCACCACCGCCACCACCCGTCAACCACCACCTTCCGCCGCCGCAGCCACGCATAGTTGCCACCCATCGCAGTCCACCACCATTACTGCATTTGCTATTGGTCGCCACTAGTCACCATCGGCCGCCACCGTTACTCGCCACTGACCTCTACCATCTTTGAACTTTACACTACATTTGATTAATTTTCAATAGTTAACTCTAGGACCAAATTGAACGCTTATTAATAGTCTAGGGACCATTTTGAGCATTTTCTCTATTATGAAAGTATAGACATAGGGAGAATTCATTAATTACCACTCTCACATTTGTGTGCAGTGTGATTGAAGCTGTGTTAGAATTAAAAAAAAAATACTTTTTTGACCGAATACAACTTCATCATGCAGCACAAGTAAAAATAATAATAATAAATAATGCAGCTCAAGTAGCAGTAAATTATTACCCATCTGAATCTATAGTGTAAGCTTCATTTTTATGGTCGTAACAGTATGGAATCTGACGGATAATAGGGCTTACTAATGGGCCACATGATTAAGTTAAATTTTGAATTTCTTCTTTGTTAAGGGTCATTTTAAGCTTTCAATTATGTGGAAGGCTTTTTTTTTGGTTTGCAATATGTTTACTCGCAACTTCACCGATCCTCTGGTTCATATGGTGCAGGTATAAATTTGGATTCTGCCCAAATGGCCCAGATTGTCGTTATAGACATGCGAAACTACCTGGTCCTCCTCCTCCTGTTGAAGAAGTTTTTCAGAAGATTCAGCAGCTATTCAATTATGGTTCGTCGAGCAGATTTTTTCAGCACCGAAATAGTGGGTATAATCAACAGATGGAGAAGTCTCAACTTCTTCAAGGCTCTGCTGTAACTAACCAATCTGCAGAACCCAAAGCTCCTGGTTCAGTCGAACCACTTGTTTCACAGCAACAACCCCAAGATCAACAATCTCAACAACAACAAGAACCCCCACAACAACAGCGGCATCCACATCAATTACAACAACAAAACTATAGTGAAAATCAGGTGCAGAGCATCACCAATGGCTTGCCTAACCAATCTAATAGAACGGCATCACCCCTTCCTCCAGGACAGTCTAGGTGTGTTTGGAATTTCTAGAGTATCCCAGGTTTTGTAAAAGCTTATTACGACATTTGTTTTGGCGACCTATATCTTCAAGGATCGACTTGTACTTGGGGAAGATTTGTTATTCTTATAAGAAATTTTTCTTGCCATTGCATATACATTTTTTAAGTGTAGATCTATTCTGTCAATCTAACTCGCATGTTTACTTTTCATCTGTGCTTTTAATTATAGTGTATGTAGGTTTGAGTGTTCTGTTCTTTGCCAAACCGATAATGCCACTGACATCAATCTATTCCAGAAATATTTGTACCAGTTCAGGATTGATTTTTTCTTTTGGGATGGGTCTGTATTTAAGTGAATTTGGCTTAATTTTATTTCTATATGACCTAAACTAATTTTTGGTGGTAGTTGTTAATTTGGTATAAAGCCTTGTATTATGCTTTCTTTGGTAGATGTCTTGTAACTTTTATGTATCCATCTATATTACTTGAGTATAAGATTTAAGCTTAACTTTTGATACTGTTTTTGGATCAGTTTGAGTGAACCAAACCCCAGAGCTGACCCCAGAGCTGAGAACTAGCCTGAATAACTTGTTCCAATAAACTTGGAATAGGAGCCTACGTAATGCTGTTATAGAATCTGATTAATTAACCAGATCAGTTCAGGTTCCACAGGTTTTTCCTTTCTTGCAGAAAAAATTATACCCCTCTCTCCATTGTAATAGTACATGGAGGATTTGTAAGGCCATTGGTTGAGAATCTCATGGCCATAGGATCCTTAGGCATTCTAAGACACGAGTTAACGAATAATGTTTACATTTATTTTGTTTGCGTTTTGGGCTGGCGCTTGCATCAGAGGCCTTGATGGAATCCAGCTTTATTTTTTCTCGGTTTCTCATGATGTAGGCCATTGGCATCTTTTAACTTAACTAACTTGTTGGTTCTCTTAGTGGCATTTTTTGAGTGCTTCATACAACCTTCAATTAAGAGTTATTTCAAGCAAAATTTTTTTTCTTCCTGTTTTGGAAGTTCATTTCGATGGATTTTTGGGGCGTTGCAATGTGTTTCTAAGAAACCCTTTTCGTTTTCAAATGTGGAAAACTAGGTACTTTATTGTTAAAAGTTGCAATCGTGAAAACTTGGAAATTTCTGTTCAGCAAGGTGTTTGGGCAACCCAAAGGAGTAATGAAGCTAAACTTAATGAAGCATTTGAGTCCACAGAGAACGTTATTTTGATATTCTCAATCAACCGGACTCGGCATTTCCAGGTAGGCATGGTGATGGGATACTGTACCTTAAACACCCCACATATCATTGGGTTCATTAATGAATTTGGAATCAAGTGCAAAAGATTTGATATTTTATTGGACATTCAAATGTCAGAGCAATTCTTAGGTTCAACGTTTAATTCATGTTTTTTGATTTAAAAGGGTTGTGCAAAGATGACTTCTAAAATTGGTGGATTTATTGGTGGAGGCAATTGGAAATATGCACATGGAACAGCTCACTATGGTCGGAACTTCTCGGTCAAATGGCTGAAGGTATAATATCCAATCTACCTTAATTTTGAATCTTTGGAATTGCATCTCTTTCTTCTAAAATATTATGCAACATTTTCTTCAATATATTAATTGGAAGTCTATGAGGTTTGGAGTTCTTTGCCGATAGGTCCATGGGTTTATTGTTTTCATTTTTCTCCTAGGGGTCTCAAGCTCATGTTCGATCTTTAAATCTAGGTCCTTGAGTTTAATTTCCAGCATCAGTTGAGTTCTGAATGGGTCACTGTACTACCGTATTACTGATTTCTTCAGTCATATATTACCTCACCTGACTGCCACACTAACATTGTAATATTTTTCTAACAAAAAAACCTAGGACACAGTCAGTCTTGCTCAATTGATTATAAATCTTAATGATCTTGTGATGCTGCTGTCATAGATGAAGGCAATCATCCATTGAAATAAATAAGTGATATCCAAATCTCCATAGTATCCATTTTTGACCTCCATATATATTCCACAGTTGATTCGAGTGAGTGTGATGATAATGACGATTGATTGATGTGATGTCGTGTGTAGCGAGATTTAAATGCCTGAATGGCAGTTAAAATTATTCAAACATTGTTTGTTCACGAAATAGACTAACCTGATGAGTTTGAAATATCAAAATTACCAAGAAAGATGTTGCGTAAATGATAGACTACGATGGACTACGCACGCGATGTTGCATAAATTCACTCCAACGTTGTTCGTTCATAAAACATATTGCATTGACATAGCATCAAAAATGTGTGCGCATATACACAAGAAACATATTGCGTAGAAATGCAGACATAATGCATGGGTTATTGTGTGAGCCTAAGCACATTATTTGGCCTAGGGGTGTCAAAATTTGTCCTGACTTGAAACTCGAGCCGAACCCGACCCAGAAAATTTCGATTCGGGTCAATCCGTTTGCCATACGAGTCGGGTTCAAGTTTGAGATTCTTACCCATTTTTAAAATTGGGCCAGGTTCGGGTTGACCTGGAAACGTGAAGGTGACCCAAATCAACCCTTGCTCTCCCGCATATGAGCCTGTACACCCGGACCCACACCTGAGGCAAATCGTTTCACATTGCTCTCTCGCGCTTGCTAACGCTCGTAGGCCACGCTCGCTTCGCCCTCAAGCGCCTGATACTGTGCACCCGGACTTGTGCCCATGCCGCATTCGCCTGCACCGCACTCACCCTCCTGCTCCTGCACTGCTCTCATGCTGAGCTCGTCCTCGTTGCATTGACCCTCCCGTGCTTGCGTTCGCACCCCATACACCGCTTTTGCTCCCTTCACAGACTACTGTGTATTTTGGGTTAGCGGGTCGGGTTGGGTCAACTCAGTAACCCGTGTGGGTCGGGTCTGGGTCAGACATTTTGACCTGTTTACAAAATTGGGTCGGGTTTGAGTCAACCAATTTGGACCCGGGTTAATTCCGGGTTCGACCCGAACTTGACCCAAATACCCATTTTGACACCCCTAATTTGCCTGTTTGCGAGGTGACAACACACGAATCAAGATACACAAGGAATGGTGAATTGTACGAATGGTTGATTCACATCTATTTTGTCTCTTTGGGTTTTATTTCATTAAAAAGATGTATATTAATCAATGTGTGTGTGTGTATATATATATCTGCCTTTCTCTCTGCACCCTCTCTCCTCTTTCTCTCTAGAAAGAGAAAAAAAACAAGAAAGAAGAAAAAAGTTATAAAAATGAAGGAAACCCAAAATAAAGGGAGAAAAATTTATAGAAAATGAGAGAAATTATGTTCTCACCCTTGTCATCCCGTCGTCGGCACCTTGCACACAAAGTTATGAACTCACAAACTCAAAAAAAAAAAAAACCTAAAAACCATTGGCAATCCGCGCGGTGTTATGAGTGGAACCCATACACACTTTTTTAACTTGATTGGGAAAACTCGTACACGACACTTATGATGCTTGTGATGCAACAAGTAGGCGCTTTACACACTTTTATTAGCACGGGGGAGAAATTTTAAGTGCCTGTGTGCGTTTTTCTTGAAGCGGCTAGGAAATATTGCGAGTTACATGAAGACCCATATATATGATTTTTTTGGCATGATGGGATAGAAGACTCTGTCCTTGGTGTCTCACGACAACACCCATATACATACTTTTCTTGGCATGATGGGTCGGTCTAACACTCTCGATAATGTCCTCCTACATGCGGAAGATGCATGAAGGTTGCCAAAATTTGTATATACAGAGGATTGAGTAGGTACGCAAGGACCCATGTCTTTTTTGACTTGATGAGATAGAATACCTTGGCTTCGGTATCTCACGACATCGTTTATACACGGCTTTTTTGCATGGTGGGACTATCTAGCACTCCTGATGATGCTTGTCAGACATTGGGAGACTGTCGAAATTTGTATTGACATGGGACGAAGCAAGTATACAAAGACCCGCACATAAGAGTGTAAACGAGTCAAGTCGAGTATCTGCCTAATCAAGCTAAGCTTATTTAGTTGTTATTGAGCTCGAGCTCGTTTACCAAGCTCGAGGTCAACTCGTTAAAAATTCGTAGACTCGAGCTCTACTCGATTGCTCGAGCTCGTTTATAAAGCTTAAGTTCAACTCAATTGTTAAGATCTATTGACTGTAGTGACCTTAGCACCCTAAATGAAAATAAAGATTTCTGTTTTTATCGGCGTATTAGTTAACCGAAGTTAAAGAGGCTTTAAAGAAAATAAAGGGTGAAAAAGCTGTTGGACCTGATGATATTTCCAATAGAGGTGTAAAAATGCTTAGGAGAAGAAGGAATTTCTTGGCTTACTAAACTTTTTAATACTGTTTTGAAGACTAAAAAGATGCCAGATGAGTGAAGAATGGGTGTGTTAATTCATATCTTTAAGAATAAAGGTGATGCACAAAATTGTGCAAATTATAGAGGAATTAAGTTAATGTGTCATACTTTAAAACTATGAGAGCGAGTTATGGAGCATCGGTTGCGGCATGATACTAATGTTTCTCAAAATCAATTTGGATTCATGCCGGGTAGGTCGATTATGGAAGCCATACATTTATTAAGCAGTTTGATGGAGAAATTTAAAGAAAATAAAGAGGATCTACATATGATATTTATTGATTTAGAATAAGCATATGATAAAGTTCAAAGAGAAGTGCTATGTAGAGTTCTTGAAATGAAAGGAGTTAATACCACTTATATTCAAATAATTAAAGATATGTATACAGGAGCTATTACTTGTGTTCAAACACAAGGTGGTTTGACCAAGTATTTCCCTATTTTGGTTGGGTTACATCAAGGATCATCCTTAAGCTCATATCTTTTTGCTTTAGTCATGGATGTTCTCACTAGACTTTTGTAAGAGGATGTACCTTGGTATATGTTTTTTGCTGATGATATTCTTATTCTTGATAAGACTAGAGAGGAAGTTAAGGTAAAAATTGAATTATGGAGGTCAACCTTAGAGTCTAAAGGTTTTCGCTTGAGTAGATCTAAAACGGAATAGATGGAGTGTAATTTTAGTAGTAATAGACCTAGTGAGGGGATTGTGATTTTGGGATATTAAGTCATTAATAAGAGTACACATTTTATATAGATTTGATCTATTGTTCAGAGTGATGGTGAAATAGATGGAGATATTATCAGCAGAATTCAAGTTGGATGGTTGAAGTGGAGGAATGCATCAGGCTTATTGTGGGATAAAAAAGTACCCCTCAAACTTAAGGGAAAATTCTATAAGATAGTGTTGAGGCCTGCAATGCTTTTTGGTGCTGAATGTTGGCCATTAAAAGAGAAGCATAATAGTAAGTTAAGTGTGGTAGAGATGAGGATGCTCATGTGAATGAGTGGTTTTACCCTTAGAGATATGATACGAAATGACCATATACGTGAAAATGTTGGAGTAGCTCCAGTAGAAGATAAGATTAGAGAGAGTCTGATGAGGACAGTCAGAGATTTCGAAATGTGTATTGTCGACGTCGTCGTGGATCGACGACTACGATTCATAGCCTGTATTTTTTATGTATTTTATGTTGTATGTTTTATTTTGCATTTGAGTTTTTCCATTTTACTCCTATGGGAGTTGAATCTATGTTGTAGCCCGAGGGCGCTTTAGTCTTTTCTGTTTTCTTTCATTTGGGCCTATTTATAAGCCTCTTGCATTGTATTTGATGATGATTATCGAATGAAATTTCATGTTCTTTGTTTAATCTCTAAGTGAGTTCATGAGAGAGACCCGAGGCGGGTTGAGAGCAAGACCCGTCAACCGTCGGAGGATTCCAAGGTTCGCGGCCCCGATCTTTTCTTCTTCCCTTACATACACTTCATCTCCTAACCAATCACCCGCCGGCCATCCCTAACCAAATCCCCTTTCCTTCATCCCAAAACCCGAGCCCCACCCCATCCTGCCAGCCTTCTTGGCCGCCCAACCCGTCGACCAACAGACTAGCCGCCGGCCTCCCCTCCTCCACCATCCCTTTCCCAAATTCAATCGCCGGCCCCCTCCCCATTATTTTAAAAATTTGAAATTCAAATTGAGTTTCAAAAAGTTTCCAAATGTGCCAAAAGTCAAATTAGGAAAGTTTCAAATGAGATTCAATTTAATTTTAAATTAAATTGGATTTGAATTCCTCATCCCTAATTTGCTAAGATAAATTAGGAAACCCTTAACTCCCTCCCCAACCTCCTCTCCCTCTTTTTATGTCGCCGACCCTAGAGGGGGCTCTACTTTTGGTTTTTCCTCTTAATCCCCCAACCCAATTTGGAGTTTGAATTCAAATTCAAATTCTTTCCCTCCGATTTCACTTAATCTGAAATTAATTTCAGATTTCTCATAATTACTCATAACCCTAACCTAGACCTAGCCGCCCCCTCCCTCCCTTCTCCACTTACTCTTACCCGAGATCCCACCCGCCTTCCTCCTACTCCTCTTGGCCACCTCTCCTAGGTGGCGGCTCCACCTCTACTCCCCCATTACACACCAAGTCCATTCATGATCATGAATGGCGGATCCGGATGTTGATCACGGGCTTATTCTCAATTCTCAAGGGGAGATTTACGTCATCCGGTCACCATTCTTTGATCTCGGATTCGGATCCGAGAGCACCGTCAAGGAATACATTGATCGTATCCTCCCCCACTTGGCGGACGTCTTCGACGAACAAAGACTTATTGAAGAGTGGAAGATCACCCGTTCCTCCAACTCCGGCTCCTTCCTCGGCGACTAGCCCCCTTGGCATCATGTGTCTATTAGTGGCATCCCTAAGCTTGCTTGCCACCTTCTTCTACTAAGCCGATCATTATCAAGAGTGTAAGTGAGGGATCCCAAGGGGAATGATCTAAATTTTAAACTGTGAATTTTGTTACGTGCCATTTGCTCTACTCATTTATTTGATGATGTAATTTTGCGAGTTTTCTATTAATCTCTATTGTAATAACTTGTCATTACTTAGTCATTCCGTGGAATTTCCTAAGATCTAACTTGAATACGCATCCGTTTATGTTTAGCCGAGCAACATTCACATTTTATTAATTTCGTATAAGCAATTCTTGTTTCATCTTCATTATATTACATCAGAGTCGCCTTAGATGGTTTGGTCACATAAAACGATGGCCTTCGAATGACCCAATTAGGATAGTAGAGGTATTAGATTTGACTTATGTTAAGAGAGGTAGAGGCAGACCTAAAAAGACTTGGTTAGAAAATATTAAAAATAATATTTCTTTATTAGATTTAAACAAGAATTTGACTTTTAATAGGTCATAATGAAGAAAAAGGATTCATGTAGACGACCTCACGTAGTGGGATAAAGGCTTGATGTTGTTGTTGTTGTAGAATTAATTTTAAATTATTAAAATATATTATATAATGCTAATTTAAAATAATTATTAAATACATTTTAATTTAATTGTGTGGCTCAAAGAGCTTTCGAGCCGAGTTAAGCTTGAGCTCGAGCTCGAGCTCGTTCAAGTATAGGCTCAAGCTCGTTGCTTGATAAGCTTAATCAGGGGCAGACCCAACCTTAATCTTCAGGGGGGCAAACTTATAAGTAACTGTTGGTGTTGCCTCAAATTTGGCTCGACCCTTTGCTACAAAAAATGGGTCAATAGCGACAAAAAAAAGAGACAAAAAGAAAATGGTCGCTAAAGATGATTAATTATTCAATTTCTACAAATTGTATGTTGAAGTTGCCTTGAATTTTGCTCGACCCCTATTTGTTCATGTCCTTGATCGTCGCATGCTTCGCAGATATGTCACGGGTTCAAGGGGGCAGTGCCTCTTGGTGGGGTTCGACCTAAAAAATTTTGGTTGTAAGGATATTTTTGGAATTCAAATTAATAAATAAAATGATTAATTCTCTTTACTATTTCTCTTTGTATTTGGTTCATCATTTCCTAACAATAACACATCTACACAATGTATTTAATTATGCTATGGGGCAATTGCCTAAAAGACCATAATATTTTAAAACTTTTAGGAAGGCAATTGCCTAAAAACCCTTTGTAATAATGACTAAAAAATAGATGAAGAGGGACAAATTACCAAAAAAATCATATAGTAACAATTTTTTTAATTTTTTTAGGGAGAGAAATTGCCCCACCCTCCCCCCGCGCGGGCTTAAGGGGTATCCACCCATGATCTCAATGCTCGTATAAATGATCAAAATTTGAACATTTAAAATATTGCACGCATTTAATGATAAATACCCATTAAGTGATAAAATAAGAATATATTTATATATATTTTAAATCTCGTACACGTTAAAAATGCAATTTTTAAGATTTAGTCATGATGTCTTAAGAAGTGTATAGCCACCTCGAGAAGTGTATAGTCACCTCGACAAGTATGTTATACTTGTCGCCTTGAGAAGCATGCCACACACTTCAAGAAGCGTGTCACTGACTTAAGGAGCATGTTACTGCTTTGAAAAGTGTGCTATCGACTCGAGAAGCATGTCTCCACATGAGTAAGGGTGTTATCATTTTGAGGAGTGTGTATCCATTTCAAGAAGCATGTCATTAGATTGAGAAGTACGTAGCTGCCTCAAAGAGCATGCAATTTTTTCAAAAAGCATGCTATTATTCAAAAAATATGAAAATTCAAGAAATAATGTATATTGAAAGGCATGCAAACGCACTATGCATATGCACCGAAATGCATGCAATTGCATGTGTAGTCATATGAATGAGTGCACAAGTATATTGAAGAGTGTGAGAATGCACCGTGCAAATTCGCGGATGAGCACTTGCATACTCCCTCATCATCATGTGGTATAAAATTTGGCTATCATGCGAGGTAGATTTTTTGAAATTCTTATAGTGGTTAGAATGGTATAGAATACGAAGTGTATAAAATTCCACTACTTGTGGTATCAACTAGGCATCGTAGGAAATTGATTTTGTGATTTTCAGTCGCCAACTCTAGTCCTGGAATTCCATGCACCTTGATATTCATTCCTTAGCTGATGGCTAAATCCATGACTATCAAGGGCCTTGTGTTTGCTTTGGAGTTTACACAGATTGAGACTTAACTTCGAACACTTAGTAGGATAATTACATCAAGCTCCTCCTTTCTATCCATTAGGGCTAAATTAGTTATCCTTGAGCTGATCAGAATATTATGCCTTTTCCAGCCCCAACAACAACAGCAAAGAAAAAAAAAAAAGCGCTATACTTCTTGGGCGAATGGTTTATCGCCTTGAACTTCACTCAAGAAGTGCTTGCTATATTGTTGTTATGTATGACTTTGAAAGACTGTTAATTATACAACTCCCTAAGCTTAAATTGAACTGAGTTTAGATTATGTGCACTTGGAAATCTAAGGTACGTTTGAGAAAGAGAGCACGTGCTTCAAAACACGACTTAACAGCTTGTACTTCAGAGCTCGATTTATGGCTTGACACGTCATCTTGTCTCATTTTGTAGTGCACCAGATTAAGTTATTCTCTACTCTGGTTGACGAAGAGTTGAGGAGATAAATATTAATTAATGTCCAATTTTTTGACTTTTTTATCCCTATTTGCTGCAAGTTGAATTTGATTAATTACGTTTAATGCCCTTTTTTTTGGCATTGTGAGTTTTTTCAATGGTATTTAACATCAGGTTTTCAGTTTTTGAAAATGACCTCCTGGCCCTTTTTTCAGCTGTGTGAATTGTCTTTCAATAAGACCCATCATTTGAGGAATCCCTACAATGAAAACCTACCAGTGAAGGTATGATGCTCTAGATGACTTCATTATTATAATGGGAGCTTTGTTGATGCAGTTGCTTGGTTTCTTCTTTTAACTTTTCAGTAGAAGGTTCTAGAAACGCAGCATTGTAAAATTGGATATAAATATCCATCATGAGATTGTTTTTCGAAATTTAACATTTTATAAATCCTTGGATGCTTTGAGTTTAAATCCATCTTCAGGCGTTTATGTATGTTGTCACTGCCCATTTGAGTTCATTCCTCATTCATCTCGCGGTTTACTTTACAATCTGCATATGTACAGTTAATACAGGCAGGAAGATAACATATATATTTATTATAGACTTTATAGTTGGTTTTTGTTATCCACATAACTAGAAATTAAATTTTCATCAGTTAGTTTTTTTTTTTTTTTTTTTTTTTTTTTTTTGCTATAAGGAATTGTTAAAAGATCAAGGAATATGTTTGAGTAATAATTGTTGTTAACATCATCATTAGCTTTTTCCCAACTATTTGGGAATGGCTTTATGATTCTTCATTCTACAGTGTTAATTCAGTTGTACATATATTGACAGATAATTAGTGCAGTGGGCATTTGTGATCATTTTTCTATTTGTATAATGTGACATTTGGGTGTGCCAGTAGTCACCAATTAAACAAAGCTTAAGGACAATATAAATTCCACCATAATTTATAGAAGGCAGTAACAAATTCTGAAATTACCTTCACATGCTAAAGAACACCACCCTCAATTTTATCACATATTTCCAATAATTTCTCAGTTAAAGCAGATTGTGCATTGTTTGTCTGATGTCTGCCATTGCTTTTATGCCCTATTGGCATGCATGTCCAACTTGAAAGCAGTGCGCAAAACAATTAACCCCACTTTTTTAGAGATTCACAACAAGCTTGATACAGATACAATAATATTGTGTTGACATACTCTCTCATCATCATGATCATTATTATTAGTAGTCTTATCCCAACTCTTTAGGTTTGGCTTTATGAATACTCTTTTTTTTTGGGTTCAACATAATGTGGCCCATGATGTTAACTAATCTTTGTAAATCATTTTGAACATGGTATGGTCGACCCTTTCTCCTCCTTAATGTCCCTGCATTGATTTTATCTATCTATATATTGGGCGAATTTCACTATCATTTATTATGCACGTTGAAACCATCTAATTTTATTTTCAACTACTTTTATCTTCAATAGATATTTATTTAACCCTTCCTCTAACATAATCATTTCTTAATTTATCTTTTTTAATTTTTCCATACATTCATCTTAATATTCTCATTTCTTGTTGCGGTCAACTTAGCTATCAATGATTTTCTTACTAGCCATTATTCAAATTCATGTAATATTGCTAAACTAATTGCAGTTTTTTAAAATTTACCTTAACTCTCCATAATCTCATCTTATTAATAATATGGTCAAGCACATATCCATTTTGACCATATAGTATGAACTCAATAAGTTTTATTTCATTTATATCTAAAACTCTTTTGCATAAGAAATCCAATATACTTATATCTATCACACCTATATATCACTTTATCTTTTAATGTTATTAATTTACAATTGTTAATATATCCTCTAACATTGAAATAGTCATGTTTTTTTTATTAATTCTTAATATTATCTTCTAAACATTTTTTTTCCATTTTTTAAGTTCTTACTTATTTCAACAGATATCTTACCGATTACTACTATGCCTTTCACAAAAGCATATACCAAAGCACTTTTGAATATTTTTTTGTTAGCATCTCCAAAATCAAAGTAAAAGATGTGGACTCATTTTACTTGTTGTAAACTTGTCATAATTGAAAATTCTTTGTTCTCCCTAAAGCTACTTTTAATGCTAATTTGTACTCCATTATATCTATTTAATAACTTCAATATATCTTTGCCTTGCACCTTTTTTTTAAAGCTTCCCAAATTAATTCTCATGGTACATGATTGTTGACCAATGACCCCTCCTCACGCATGATTTGCTCCCAAGCAACACAACCATTCACTCTCCAAACGGACACAACCTTTCGTTTCTTATATATGCATGCAAGAACCATTTTCTTTCCCTCTCGTTTTCTCAATATCGCACGCCGAAACATTAACTATACATGCAATTCTTTGTGTGGTGGTTTTATCCAATGTCCTTGTAGATACCCCCAATGTGTGGGCGACGTAGGGGGGTTGTCGGAATGCTGATTGATTTAACTTAATAAATAAGCACTATAGGGAACTTAAAACTAAGCAAAATGCTACCAATATGCAATAAATGTGTAAAATTAAATACCTAATATGCAATATGGTGATAAGAGAATAAAATGTGAACATTGAACGAAAATACAGGGTTCATAGGGAGTATATAATGAATTTGGTTGCTTGCCACCAAATATGCAATATCCACATGCAAGTGAACAGAAGGCAGGCTTTAATCTAAAAATTGGAATAATGCATATTGTTAAATGACACATTTTACACAAAAAATAAAAATTTAGGTATTTTAAATCTTGCATGCTCTAAAATGGAGTTTCCAAATTCGAGCACGCAACCTTAGGATGTTAGTTATCGTATAGAAAAGTGTGACCATACATCAAGACCTATGATGCACCGACACTTCTCCTCAAAGAGGCGTGCAGTGTACGACACCGTACCCCACACGACACTCATCCGACACGTGTCGGACACGCCGAAAACGTGTCCGATTAAAAAATATTAAATTAAAATTGACACGCGTGTATTTTATGAATTTTTTTTTAAATATAATTTCTTGTATTTGACAGTATTTAAACTAAATTTCTTATTTCATATCCACAACACCAAATCAACGTCTGCACTTAATACCCAATCATCGAATATTCTCATGTTCAGTGTCCGACACTGTATCCAACGCGACACTCGTCCGGCACTCCTCCGACACGTGTCGGACACGTCGAAAACATGTCCGATTAAAAAATATTAAATAAAAATTGGACACGCGTATCTTAAATATTTTATAAAGTTTTTTAAATATAATTTCTTGTATTTGGCGGCATTTAAACTAAATTTCTTATTTCATATCTACAACACCAAATCAACATCCGTACTTAATATCCAATCATCGAATATTCTCATGTTCATTTATTTTTGGCAATGAAGGTATTTTCATCTCCTCTCTCGGTGACTGATAAACGGCATCGACGCCTAACTCTTGACATCCTAATACTAATCATTTTAAGCACATATTTTAGTTAAATGACTTATTATTTTCAAATTATTTTTAAAATTATACTTATTTAATTTTTATACACTATTTTTTTCAATATAAAAGCTATAATACCATATCCGACCCGTGTCAGTGTCCTATATTTTCAATAATTGACGTGTCCCGTGTCCGTGTCGTGTCGTATCCGTGTCGTTGTGTTCGTGTCTGTGCATTTTAGATCAAGACGCTTGCAATAGCTTCTAGAAATGTGATATTACCTTAAGAAGCATGTTGTTTTCTCGTCAAGCATGCAATAATTTCAAGCAGCATATTACTGTATCAAAGCATGTCATTGCTCTGAGAAGCATGCAAGTATGTTGAAAGAGTGCAGATATGTTATGTAAATGCACTAGAAATATATGTAAGATCCTTATGCAAATTTATTGAAATACTTACAAGTGCATTATGCAAAATGCACTGAAATAAGTACAAGGGCACTGTGAAAATACACTAAAATAAGTGTAAGGATATTATGCAAATGCACTAAAATATATGCAATTACATCATGAAAGGCACTAAAAAGAAAATACGTGTATCTTGTAAACTCACTAAAAAGCATGCACACCATTCAAAAAAGAATTATAAATACCACATGTGCTATGGCAAGTGTGTTAAATGCTTGATATAACATTCCAGAATGCTATGCGGGGTTAAAAGCAAGTCAAATTAATCCTTTTTTTTAAATGAAATACATTCGCATTGCCTTTGATCTATACATCAAACTCCTAAATTTAAAATCTGAGAATGCTGTGTGAATTAAAATAAATAATTCATTTCGAGCCCGATCCTCTATTAGTATATAAATAAAGTTGACAAGTTTAATGATAAGATAAAAAGGCTCAAACACTTCGATGATAGTTGTGTTGACATAAAATATCAAGCAAAGGGGATTACTTAATTTTCAAAAATGCTCTCCAATTATGATGTTACTTATTCATGGCCTACATTTTGATAAAAGCTACAAACCTGATATTTATCAAAATTTAAAGATTTAAATTGAATTTAATCAATAGCAAGCTTAAAGAAAAATCCATATCCTTTGCTCAAGGAGGATAAATTTAGAAATAACTTCAACTCACAAAGAGCAAATATTTTGTTTAACGTATCGCTAATATTCATTTTCAAACGATCTTCTGTTAGCAAAGATGAGACATGTATCCTCTAACTGGTGGTTTTGTCGCTAAACAACACCACAGATAAATAGTTATGAATGATGCTCTTTGACTAAATGGTTTTGCCATGAAATGGTACCTCTAAATTACAATCTTGTCCATAGCTCAAATGTTTCCCAATAGCTCCAAACCTTCGAGTAATGAATCATAGAGTATACTTGATAGGGTAGAAAGTTCTCTGTTAGCTAAGGTTAATTATAATTTCTCCCCTTAGATAAACGTCCACTTCAGGTCTAATTGAACGAAGCAATCCATAGTTGTCGACAAGGATCCTGTGGTCAAGTTGGGTTGATTATGTCTTCTCAGTAAATAGAGTAGGGATCATGACAGTCGAGGACGATGGAGCCATGCGGCCTTGATCAAGCTCGTTATCGTTCCTCTCACCATCCGTTTTAAGTGTAAGGTTGTAAATTTTACACACTAAAAATTTTAATCCAAATCCTAAAATTGTTGTTAATATCGGCCTGCTTGAGTGCAACGTTCAATGATGACTTTAATTTTGAGTTTTAAAAGATTGCCTTTTGTTTGCTTTCCTGTTAATATTACGGATCTGATAACGATTTTTGTCTATAAGATTCTTTTTTGTGTTTTGATTTTTTTTTTTTTGTTTTATATGTATGTATTTTACTCTAGATGAGCCCCGCAAGGAATCTTTCTCTTCCAATAAATAAGGGGTTGTTCAATTTAGTTTTTCATTTAAGTTTATTCAATCCACTGTGTGTTATGAGATTTATGAGTTTTATGATTGTTTTGTAGACAATGATGAGGTTTTGTTCATTGCTTGGGAGCAGCTTTCAAATTTCTTGTAACTTTTATGTTTATATTTGGTTCATTTATTTTTACTTTTGTGTTGCGTTGGTATCTTGAGTCATCTTCAACTTGTTCTTTTTAAGTCTCATTCATTGTAAATATCAGCAGCCTCATGACATTTACCTTGCATAAAGCATATTTACAAGGAGTGATATGCTTTTCCCCCTTAAAAATGTTGCATGGGCTACGCATACTTGTATAAAAGAGGTGCATGATGGAGCCTCCTTACCGTGTCGAGATGACGCACCAGTCTTTAAACCATCACGCTTAAAAAGAGTGCACAAGTCTTCAATACTTGCATGAGACATATATATGAATTCCTTATAGCGTTGAAGCAATGTGAACGAGTACTTATATACAAATTTTCTCGCCGCATTGGAATAATGTGCATGTGTGCTTATATTGTGGAACAACGAGCTTTCCTTTTATATTTTTATCTTTGTACGTGCAAATAGGCATTCATGAATTTTACGGCAAGCCTAATCCACAATTACTTTCTTGCTTTAGAGAGAATGATGAGAAACACGGCATCCATGTTGTTGGTTTGGGAAGATTTTAGGAGATTGGATTTTGGATGATGATGGCTTAAGTTCATAAGAAGTAAATTACGATAATATGTTATGAGCGTATGATTTGATATATTAGCATTGATGGTCATTACAAGAGGGCTATAGTTAACATGCTTTACGACTATTTGATTTTCATTACCAAAGTCAATACCTTAATTAGAAATAGAGCCTATAATTTTGGCCTTTATCAAATTTATAGCATGCAAGGTGAGTTCCAAAATACGAGGTATTCTTTGCTGCTTGATGAAATAATCTCTAGCGCCAGGAAAATAAAATGTGAGCTTAGTTGTAGTGGTCAAAGAGGTAGGTTGGAGAAGGTGATTGTTAGGTGGAGTTCCTGGATATTTCGGGAGGCAGTTGTGTGAAGTACTCTTTAAATTTATTACAAAGAAACTATTACAGGAAAATTAATAGAATTAATAGATATTATGATTCATAGGAAGTTAAATATTTTGTGCATTCAGGAAACTAAGTGGGTTGTTGAGAAGACTAAGAAAATTGATAGTTTAGGATTTAAACTTTGGTATTCGGGCAGGAGTCGTACTAGAAATGGGATAAGTGTTATTATAAATAAGAGTTTAAAGGATAATGTTATAAAAATTAATAGGATTGGAGATAGAATTATAGCTTTAAAGATTGTTGTTGATGATAAGATTGTTAATATTATAAGTGCTTATGCTCCTCAAGTAGGCTTGAATATGAGTTCTAAATTAAATTTTTGGAATGTCTTAGAAGAATTAATATAAAAGATACCTCTTGAAAAAAGAGTTTTTATTGGAGGATATTTAAATGGACATGTTGGTAGAGAGGTAGATGATTTTAAAAGCATTCATGACTTATAAAAATGGATATAGTACAATCCAGATTGACTATTTTCTTATTAGAAAATTAAATCGTTTAGATTGCAAAGATTGTAAAGTTATTCCGAGTGAAAATTT
>NW_021319394.1:467775-479657 GCF_001605985.2 Dendrobium catenatum
GTTTGGTCATATAAAAAGGCGGCCTTACGATGACCCAGTTAGGAGAGTAGAGGTATTAGATTTGACTTGTGTTAAGAAAGGTAGGGGTAGACCTAAAAAAACTTGGTTAGAAAATATTAGGAATGACCTTTCTTTATTAGATTTAAACAAGAATTTGACTTTTAATAGGACAAAATGGAGAAAAATGATTCATGTAGCTGACCCCACGTAATGGGATAAAGGATTGATGTTTTTGTTGTTGTTGTTGTAAACTATTACAAATGTTTTTTCTACTCACCTCTTCTACCAACCAAATGTTTCCAAGAAGGAAGATAGTTTGCTTACGAAAAAAAAGTCCAAATACGAGAGACATGAGGGTTAGTTGAGTAGAGGTAGAAGGGCGAGGGTCTTACATGATCTCACTATCTCAGATCTAGCGCGGGTGACTAGCAAGCTGCGAACTGTTTGGAGGAGTTCATGAGCACCAACAGTTGAGAGCGAGCGGGAAAGATGGAGTAGGAGTCAGGGGCTTGGAGATGGGTTGGAGCTTGGAGGTTAGAGGGCGCATGTTGGCATTGGAGTTGCAGGATGGGTTTGTGTGAGAGAAGAGAGGAAACTAGGGCAAGAGGATTTGTGGGAGATGAAGGAACTGTTTGGAGGAGTGCATAGAGAAGCCCAAGTCTTCGCTTCCTACATCATGGGCTACCATGAGAAATAGGGACTGCATGCGGTTCCGGCTAAAGAAAAAGAGGTGAGGGCATCAAAATATAGAAGGGCTGGAGAGTGCATGAGGGAATAGGGGCGAACTATGTGATTTTGCAGCAATGAGTTAGAGGTTCAAAGAGCGGGAGAGAGGGAGTTAATTTCATTTTCTTAAAGATAAATTTTTTTAGCGGGATTTACATACATGCTATTTTATTATATTTATATTACATATTTAACACCCAAAACTTAAATATTACATTCCTACCACCCAAACACTAATTTAACAACAAAAATACTACTCTGACTCCACAAGCCCTCACTCCGTCATTCCTTCCCGCATGACTGCATGAGGAAGAGAGGAAGATGAAGAAGATTACTTTTTCATGGAAGCAAGTTCGAAGAGCTTTGGGAGTTCTTGCTGCAAGTTGCAGGAACCAAGACTCTCAGTTGATTTTTTGACAAATTTGGTGGAAGAGTTAAAGCAAGTGAAATAACCTCCTTGGGATAGGGAAGAGATCAATTTAGCTTTAGTAAAAATATTAGCACAACTTCCGTGGAATCAACAAAGTCTGAAAAAAGGAAACTCAGAGCAAAGTTTATTATCAAAACATATAAAAGCATCAAGCAAAACAACAAAAACAACTGCTCGACAAATTCGAGGGCACTAAAATCCAACGGTAGAGAGGAAAAATCTAGAGAAAAGCCTGTCATAATTTTTTTTTTACAGAAACAAAGATAAATGTTGGTAATACTATTCCAAAGTTCTTCCATGTGTTGTTTCTACTTTACATATCTAACAGTCAGATCTTCCATGTGATGTTTCGCGGGTAGAGCATGCGATAGGAAGAGACAGAGTGAGGACTTGTGGGACGGAGTTGTATTTTTGTTGTTAAATTAGTGTTTGGGTGGTAGGAATGTAATATTTAAGTTTTGGATGTTAAATATGCAATATAGATGTAATAAAGTGGCATGTATGTAATTCCCCCATTTTTTTTATTAATGACGTGAGGTTCGGGCGGCTAAATTGAACAGACGTTAAATTGGAAGAATTTTAGATGGATTTGGGCTGATGTGGATTTGATGGGCTAGGTTTTTTTAGAAGTAATTCAATCTCGCATTTTCTTCATTGTTCGCATGTCTCGTTGACTGGCACGAGGGTAAATTTCTCAGAGTTTTCTTGTGCGGCAATCCAAATATTATTTGTGATCTTTTTAGGCATTTTCAATATTTTGGATACTTCGGTGTATTCTATTTTGCAAAAGAGCGACGATTGAGCAGTTTGGTATTTTGTGATGCATTTCCAACTTAACTTGCATGATACCATGTCTGTTGTTCGTGTTTACATCATAGTCGATCGAATTGATTGTGATGTCCTTTTTGCTCCAAACACATTCACGCGGACTTTTTTGCAAACATATGACTTTTGATTGTTTCTTTGATATGTGTGATGTGTTTCAAGCCAAGTTTTGTGCGATATGTTTGCCATTTTTTTCATACTTAATTGGGAAGTATGGGGGTGTGGATTCTTGCACACTGTTTGCAAGAATGCATTTTGTTGTATTGAAACGGAATTCACATGAGAGAGGATGCTTGTAAACCAGTAAATAGTTCATGCACTTTCTGAATGGATGCTTTGATCTTTAAGAAATTATGGTAATTGTCTTGATAATGTCGTGTGGTTTCTTTTTATGAACTTATGTGGCATTCAACATTAGATTTGTACTGTCAATGACCTTTATTTTGTAATTTTCTTCTTATACTAAATGACCTTTCTTTGTGTTATTGAAGTATCCTGAGAATTTTATGTTATTTGTTTTGTATTGATTAGTTACAAGTTTGACCTATGTAGTCATTAAACAAAACTTAGAGGAGTTCAATCTTTTTTTCTTTTATAGGCAAAAGAAGCAAATGATGTAGTTCTCTATACAGATTTTGTTTCTCATGTAAATTTTTATGGTTTCAGATAAGTCGAGACTGCCAAGAGTTGGAGCCTTTTATTGGTGAGCAGTTGGCTTCTCTTCTTTATCTCGAAACAGACAGCGAACTTATGGTATGCGTCAGTAGGTCACATTCACTAAACTTTCCCTTTATTCTGCATTCTGATGGTCTGACCTAACTGAATTTTCTTTTCTGTTTTCCATGTTTACTTATCATCTATTATTTACAACTCCATTATCATGTCCTCTCATAGACTGCCATCAACCATTTCAAAAGAAATATAGAGGCGTGAAATCACAATTCATGATTTAAAGATATGTTTATTAGATGCAAAACTTAAGTCTTTTTATACTAATGTGTACCGTCTATCCTAAGCTCCTAGCTCAGGTTCGTAAATTTAATTTATCTATACTTTTAATTTTGCTCTTTGAGGTGTAACCCTTAAGAATATTTTGCAAAATTAGAAGATATTTTATATTTCCCCTTTTGATTCATTATCTAGTAGTTTGTTCTTGATTTTTAAGGCTTCATTACAATGCTACACTTGTTGGGTTTGCTTGTCCAAATGTATTCAACACTACTCTCTCTAAGTGGATGAGCTTAAACTGTGTTTCTAATGATCATAAAGCTATTGATGAGGCACTTAATTTTTTTTTAAATTTTATCATTCAACTTGGTGTAGAATCAATTAAATTATATTTCACCTTTTTGTGAACATTACTTTTTTTATTTTTTGTTGAACATGATCCTACTTGCACTGAATTGGATTTCACAAAGATACGAGCTTTCATCCTTGATGTAACAAAAGTTCACTTTGTTAATTAATGAATTGGGAAGGTTGGTTATTTTTTACGCAGAATTATTCAAGAAAGGCTAATGTAATATGATGGTTTGTTTGTGGAGATGGAGTTGAATTTTGTTGTTCAGTTAGAGTTGTATATTCATTTATATACGTGGTGAACTACTATTTCTTTTCTCATTTGTTTTAAATGTTTCCAAATTTTCGGATTGACTTTTGATTTTTCCAATATGCTGATTCATGATATTCGTATTTAATTTCTAGTAGATTTTTTTTTTGAAAATCTTTTTTGCGCATGCTTTATTCATTTATGAGTAGATACTTTTCTACCATCATTGCTAATATGTGAATAAATATTAGATACGTGATTGATTATAGATACTGACTAATTAGTGAATTAATTCTTTAATGACATTATCTTGATTCTGCAACTGAGCCCTTTTACTTCAATTGGGCTATCATATAGGTCTTATTTTTTTTTTTTCATTTTTTCTTATGTCCACATAGCACGCATTCAGAGCTTATTTAAGTCATTTTAAAGGGCATTAGTGACATGCTAGGGAACACTTTTGCTGCCTTGTGTGTTTGCCCGCTATGGCTGTATAAGATTTATAATCCAATGGAAGATAGAAGATGTACCAATATTTTAGATAAATAAAAGTCCCGTGGAAGCATTAAGAAGAAAAGCAGTAAGTCAACCACTTTGTTGAGTGATTTTGTTTTTTATCTCTTACAAAAGGTTAGGGGTTCAAATTCTTACACAAAAAAAGTGGAAAGGGGGACTAACCAAAGATACATTGTGATGTAGGCAAGGGGGGTCAAAACATCTTGGATCTTTTGTTCTTTGGGCTGATTGTTGTTTCTCGGTTTGGGCCTTTGGCTGCTCTTGGTTGGGCTTTGGATTCTTTGGTTGTGAGCTGAAATTTTGAGATCTACTTGGTGTTAGCTCATTAATGCTTGAGCTGAAGTTTAGCTCATTAATTGGAAGAGTAAATATATTTCCTAGCTCATAAAATCAAAAAGATATTCTTCTATATTTAGCTCATTATTGTGGAGTGGACTTGTGTCTCTTCCCTACTCCTTTGTCCTCTCAGTTTTCCCCTGGCTGTTGTTGTTCCCGTGAAAAGCCTATTGGGGTTCCGCCCCCCCCTTTTCCTGGCCTCCTCTGTTTCAGCTGGTTCCGCCCCTTGTAAGCTGGATTGGAATGAATTTGGCTGATATTTGGGATGTCTTTTCAGCTGCTGTTTGGAATGTCTCTTGGCCTTCTATTTCCCTCTTTTTCATTGGTTTGAATAGAGGTGGGTGGCTATTTGGTTTCCCCCTTTCTTCCTATATATAGGGGCTGATTTGAGTCTTAAAAAGAGTTGGATATAATGTAATTTTTGGATAAAAACCTGAGAGGTTTTTCTTCTTTCTTTGGAATAGCTTGTGAGCTAAGGCCTTCTCCTTCTTCTCCTCTCTATAGCTTGCGAGCTATACTTCGTCTTGACTTCTAATCTCATTCTTCTTTCCACAAGTATCCACCCCATCAGTACCTTTCTTCTCGATCCAAGAAAAACAAGTTTAGGTGTTTAAGGTGTCTTTATTTTGTCGTTTGTAAGCGTCAAAAGTTTGTAAGTCCTCTTATATTATAAAGTGAAGTTATTTTTGGTTTATTTGCTGCATTTTGTATCCTTTTGGGTATATTTTTGTATTTTCTATTACCTAGGAAAGTTATGTATTTTGCTTGCAAAAATTAGGCTTTCTCCTAATTTTTGCTTGCATCACATTGTTTGAACTTGAGCAAAAATATTTGCATGTTTGACTACAAAAGGAAGTCTGTTTGAGAGATTATGGTGTTAATTCAAATATTTTGTGCATCTATGTTTTGAGGTGACAAGTAAGCAGAATTAGAAGGCTGCGTACCAATGTGAACAAGAACTTGTATGCCAAAACATATTTAATATCTCTTGTAACACTCAAACATATACATATGGAGAATGACAATTTATAATGTAGACCACAAATAGTTAGGGAAGTGATGGGTGTAGTTAATTTACTTATGTTGTTATTTTATGCTACTCCTTGTTTTTACTAATGTCATTTAGTGTTCTTCATTTAGGTACAAGGCTAGTATAATTAGTAGCCCTTATTTCATTTGAAACTGTGATTGATAAATTTGTTTATTTCTGATACCTTGAGAAATTCAACCAACTATGCTAATGTTGTGTCATCTGTCCTTTTCTTGGGTTCAGAGAGTTATGTGGCCTATACACTTTCTATACATGATTCAGAACAGTTTGAGACAACGTACATCTTTTCCCCTTCGTCTTCATGTGCACTTTTGTTCTAGTCCGTTGCATTTTCTACTAACAATGATGATGATTATCCTTAGGGGCTATTTGGTTTAACTTATTATAATATTATACGTTATATCAAAATGCCAGTTTTTGGTTTATTGACACCCCACATATCATACATTATATCAAAATGCCAATTTTTTCTTTACTGACAACCCACAGTAACAATAAAATTTATTTTTAAGTCATCAACATCGGCTAGATGCCAGGTAAATTAAGTGATATCTAAATGCCAGGCTCAATCATACAAATGATCATGTCCCTGTTGGTTCTTGTCCTATGCTTTGTTCATGCGCATTCATTTATTGCCAACCTAAACCCAATTGTCATTCCACCACAATCCATCCCCACAATACCTATTCCTATTCCCGCTCTTTATCTTCAGTTTCAACAAGCATTGATACTACACGTACTCTGATTTTAAGGAATCTTATTTTCTCTATTGGTTTTCATGTCCTCTGGTCTGCCTGATTCTAAAAAAGGCAAGAGGTAAATAATGACGAGAGCACAGATTGACTTGTTTAAATTTAGTTTCTGAAAAAAATATGAAGAATTAGAATGGAGAACACATTAGTTTGCAGAAAGATTCAATCTTAATTATCAAGAAGTTAAAAGAAAGTATTTAGGGTTGTTTAGTTGCCTGAAGAATGAATACTTTGGAATTATTTTGATGAGTGTAAAAGAAATGCATGATTTTACTTTTTTTTTTATTTGGTTTGAAGTAAAGTGAATGGAAAGTGCAAAAAGGTTGTGGCCGGGGGTCGACGATCGGCAATGGAGTGCGGCGGCCGGTGGTGTATGCAACAGAGGGAGGCACTGGTGGCTGGCAGTGGTATTTGAAGGTGGTCGTGTTCGGTGGTGGTGGCCGTAGGTGGCAGACGGTCGGCGGTCGAGGACGGCCGGTGGTGGCAATGTTGGTGCGTTAGCGGTGTATTTGGAAATCGCCCAAATATGAGAAATTCCAAATACACCGAAAATGCACTAGCTGGCGTATTTGGAATACACTCCTTTTACACTCTACATTCATTTTACTTCAAACCTTCAAAACCCCTGCATTTGGAATACTTTACACTCTAAAAGCAACAAATCAAATAGCCCCTTAGATTCTTCTAGAACCTGTTATGTCAAATAGTAAAATGAGGGGAAAAATAACATTCTTGGAAGGTATGGTTCAAGCTTGTAATTGAGAAAATTGGCCTTTAAGTGTTTTTCTGAACCCTAAAATTCCCCATCAAACCTCTATTGGCTCAGATATGGATAGAATAGGTCACCTTTGCCAAATTGACTATACTTTTAGAGAATGCAATTGCAATACATATAAAGAATATCGAGAAAATGATCAAAATAGTTCATTGACTCTTTATTAAAGATCAAAATAGTCCCACCATGAGATTATTTTGATTCATTTTTAAAAACTTGAGGGATCCAAATTATCCTTTAATATAGTCGTGGACAATTTTTGTCCTTCATAAAAAATAAAGGAACCATTTTGATCCTTTTCTCAAAGAATATCTAATGTCGATGATAATTTCTTGCTTAATGGAACATAATATTTGCACTTGTTATAAAGGAGTAGAAGAGAATTTCTTGTTATTGTTTATGTAATGCACAATAGTATATGGGTCTCTATATATAGGTTAAAGGAGAGAATAAGAAAGGAAATACTACGATTAAGAAATATTCCTTTGTAGTTTGAGAATTTCGTTACATAATGATAGAGTATACATAATGAAAATATTTGAATTTACTAAGTAGTTTTATATATTGTAATAAAATACAAAAACTTTAGTTCATATAATTCTTAAAATCCATTTGGAGGATGGGATTTGATAAAGCTGTTGGTATATTGCTCTTGAGAAAAAGACTAATCATGGAGAATAGAATAAGCAATTGCACCATGAATGAAGTGATAATTAGTTTCAATGTGTTTGTGGTACACAATATTTTGTGTAATAGTAATCACACTGATTAATTCACAGAGGGAACATCATGAATTATGCCCATTTCCATATGCAAACATTGAAACCACAATAACTATTGCATTGTGTAAGTGAAGGTACAATATTTAGCTTTGCCAGTCAAAATAGTAACTCTCGTTTGTTTCTTACTTCATTAAGAAATTAGAGAGGTGCTTAAGAAGAAATAGAAATGGTTCACAGATTGTTAGTCCTTATGATCACCAACTCGATCAACATTATAGTAGGTAACAAATACAAGTGGAGATTGGGTAGAATAATATATATGATTTTGAGATCAAATTACAAAGGAGACGATCAATTGAGCATTCACTTCAAAGAAGATTAAAAAAAGAATTATCCCTCACAATTTGAGTGTTACATCGTGAAATGATCATGGATCGGGTTAATTGATTAATTATGTGTGGGCATTTTCATGATTTTAACCTATCTAACAAAAAACATAGAAATCAAAACACAAAAATGAAGTAGGATACATAACTTTTTGTCCGATGGCTTTTAGTTAGTGTTGCTAAAATCAGGCATAAGTACACAGTTTAAGTTTGGTGTAGAGTGGAGCAATATGGTTGTTCATCGCTATGCAATGAGGTGAGCTTCCACTGTACAAGAAGTAGTGCGCATTTTATCATTTCATTGTAAAGCACGCAACACATGCTACCCAATATAAGGTGATTGGTTCAACAATAGGTTTATATCCTATTAGCATATGATAATATGAAAATAGGATAACTCTCCATATTTAGAGAGTGGTATATGTTATTTGGCTCTAAAGCATTGTACTCTATTATAATTAATTGGGATTTCTAGTGAATAAAAACACAAACAATGTTCTCCTTTTAACTTGATATCAAAGACAAGTTAGTCTTGCCCTTAACCCCATCATTCTTCTTCCAGTGTTGCTCTTTTCATCCCAACTGATTCCTACCTATATGTCAATCGTTGCTAAAGTGCCTGCTTGCTTGCTTAGCAATGTTTCCCACCATGTGCATCGTTCCTAATGCTCATGTGCAAAACTTCAACTTGCTACCACTAGGGGTGCAAACGAGTTGTGTCGAGCTCGAGTCAGGAGGTGCTCAACTATAAAATACCAAGCTTGAGCACGAGCTTGAACTTGAGTCGAGCTCAAAATTTGAGCTCGAGCTCGACTCGTTCCACTGTAACCGAGCTCAAGCTCGAGCCGCTCGTCGAGCCCCAAACGCAGTCTGGTTCTCCTTCCAACACACGCGGTGCGATCCTCCAAAAAATTAATTCGTGGTTTTAATTTACCTTAAAACTACGGTGGGAGAGAGAGAGAGAGAGAGAGAGAGAGAGAGAGAGAGAGAGAGAGAGATTTGAGCCCTTTTTTCAATTTGCCAGAAGGGAGAATGAATGTTAGCCGTTAGCATTTATTACAGATAAGAGAGCAGCCAAATCAGAGGAGAGAGAGAGAGACATTTGAGATTTTAGGCTTCTTTACCAAAATAAAAAGAAGATTTCAGGCGGGATTTTGAAATTTCAACCGGTGAAAATTTAAGCTATCCTTATGGGCTTATTATTAATTTTTTTAAATATTTAAATTTAATAATTTCGAGCCGGCTCGCGAGCTTGTGAGCCGAGCCTTGTCAAGCTCGAACTCGAGCTCGAGGCTTGATAAGCTCAGCTCACGAGCTCATAAACGAGTCGAGCTTGAGCCGGCTCGGCTCACTTACACCCCTAACTACCACACTTTCACACTCTCTAGTTGCAACTATTGCTTCGTCTGCTCACTTGTATTGTGCAAAACTTGATTCTTTGCTCAATCCACAACCTTGCTTGCTCTTCTGCTCATCTACCTCCCAAGTGCACTCAATCTCACCTTCTTGCACGTCCCTACCTTTGCTCATAACCCTACATGCAAGCTGACTGATCGGTCATTGTCTATTTGTCATCATTTAGTCATCTACTATCCTAGGGTATGACCACTTCTTGAATCACCATTGTCAATTATCTGAATTGACTCTCGAATTTTATGACCCTCTCATATACTGTTATGACTTTTTAGTCTCCACTTAATGACTTGAAATGCTTCTGCACCATTCATACTATCGTCAACTTCAATGGTACCAATTATCTCTGGTGGTTGATGACCTTTACTATTGTGTTGGTTCTGATAACAAACATAATCATGCATTTCTTCCATATAGCAATTTCACTGTCAAGTTTTCAAAATATCAAGCATCCGATTACATTGTTCTTTTCAAGTTGCTTAATAGTCTTGAACTTCTATATTTCAAGACTCGACCAAAAATATGTGTTATTTTTTTTTTTGTTCCATGAACTTTAATGAAAGTAATCTCTCATGTCTATACTTTTTATTCTGAAATTTGTCTCTTTGAAAAATATATATATCGATCCATTATTATTATAATACACTGAGAGGTAAATTCTATAAGTTACTTAACTATCACTCTTGCACTATTAATCTAACTATTTGATAGAAATTGAATGATTTTTTTTTTTAATCTTTAACAACATGATGTGCTTTCTCAAATGATGTATCACTCAACATTCCCTAACATTGCGACTGTTTTCTTTTATGTTCTTTACATCCTTCCCAGCATGGTGGCCACAATGTTGTCCATAATACCTTTTTGCCATGCCTTTATTGTAGCTGCACCAATCACTCTCCAAAAAATTGTTGGGAGAATTTTGGTTACTCCCCCACTGCTTCGTTTTCTTCTATAAGTGGTCTGACCATTCTTCATCCTTGGTGCTTCCTTTGGACCTGCAACTATCTCTTGATAAGATTATGATTTATTGCTTCAATAATCTCTAAAATTTCTTTCAGCATCTCATGATATCACTTTCTATGAATCTTTGCATATGTCTCTTCTTTCATTTATTGTGTTTTAGATTTAGGCATCTCTTCTCAAATGACAGATAACTGTTAATTATTTTTCTCTCTAAATGATAAATGTCCTCTCTACCAGTTATCATTGTCGCCGATGGTTCTCACTCTTCTATCTTTGTGAAGGGCATTGTATATCCTAACAAATCATTATCTATCTTAGAAGTTTTATATGTCCCACAGTTGCTAGCCAGCCTGTTGTCTATTCACTTTCTTACAAAGATTGTTAACTATTATTGTATGCCCAAATAATGCTTGAGCTAACTATAATGCAAGTCAATCCTTTGTCACTGAACCACATGGATGATTGTTTTATAAGTTTGTTGACCAAATACAAAAATCAACTCATCGAATTTGCCAAGAATATTGTGAACTCAATAATGAGTTCATGTTGCTCGTAGCTTTTTAATCAAGTGTACTTGATCAAAAAGTTGACTGTGTGATATATCTCAAAATTGTCAATGCAATTCATCGAAACATCTAAGCTGCTTATCCAAGCATCAAAGTCAATCTTCTAAGGAGCTTCGCCTCCTGGTTTACGAGGTGAAGTTGTCCTAGGGGCATGTCACAACTACTCTGCTAGAACTTGATATGCTTTGGTGATGTTGGCTACGACGTTACCTGGATTTGCCTTATGTGTAGAACTCAACATATAGCTAGCTAAATTTATTTATAACAAGCATTCATTAAGTCTTGTTTTAAAGTTTTATTTGCGTAACATAAATGTAGCTTTTCTCGTAGCATTGTGCATTGACCATAGCCTTCGAATAGGAGGTCAGACGGTGAGTCAAGGATACATAAAATAATTTGTTATGGTCTTATACTTTGCCACAGTAAATAACCTAATAAGATGGAGGAAGGACTTACTAGAATGATTCACTTCAAGCTCAACAAAGTCTAGAATCCTATAAAGCAAGAATGACTAGAGCTGATAATCGAATAGTTTTTCCTAGAAGCTTTAAAGAATGTGAACTTGTTGATGCATGTCAAACTCCCGACCCACTCAGAAACTTATTCTTGATAAGCTCCTTCATACACTATTTCAATGATGAAGGATCCTTTCTAGATTGGGTCAAATTTATCACCGAGGCGACAGTGGAGGATAATAGATCTTCGACGAACCATAACAAGTTCACATTCTTTAAAGCTTCTAGGAAAAACTATTCGATTATCAGCTCTAGTCATTCTTGCTTTATAGGATTCTAGACTTTGTTGAGCTTGAAGTGAATCATTCTAGTAAGTCCTTCCTCCATCTTATTAGGATCTTTACTGTGGCAAAG
>NW_021319394.1:479667-504416 GCF_001605985.2 Dendrobium catenatum
GGAGAGAGAGAGAGAGAGAGAGAGAGAGAGAGAGAGAGAGAGAGAGAGGTTATTGAGATTTGAGCCCTTTTTTCAATTTGCCAGAAGGGAGAATGAATGTTAGCCATTAGCATTTATTACAAATAAGAGAGCGGCCAAATCAGAGGAGAGAGAGAGAGAGATTTGAGATTTTAGGCTTCTTTCCCAAAAAAAAAAGAAGATTTCAGGCGGGATTTTGAAATTTCAACCGGTGAAAATTTAAGCTATCCTTATGGGCTTATTATTAATTTTTTTAAATATTAAATTTAATAATTTCGAGCCGGCTTGCGAGCTTGTGAGCCGAGCCTTGTCAAGCTCGAACTCAAGCTCGAGGCTTGATAAGCTCGGCTCACGAGCTCATAAACGAGTCGAGCTCGAGCTGGCTCGTGAGCCGGCTGAGCTCACTTACACCCCTAGCTACCACACTTTCACACTCTCTCTAGTTGCAACTATTGCTTCGTCTGCTCACTTGTATTGTGCAAAACTTGATTTTTTGCTCAATCCACAACCTTGCTTGCTCTTCTGCTCATCTACCTCCCAAGTGCACTCAATCTCACCTTCTCGCACGTCCTTACCTTTGCTCATAACCCTACATGCAAGCTGACTGATCGTTCATTGTCTATTTGTCATCATTTAGTCATCTACTATCCTAGGGTATGACCACTTCTTGAATCACCATTGTCAATGATCTGAATTGACTCTCGAATTTTATGACCCTCTCATATAGTGTTATGACTTTTTAGTCTCCACTTAATGACTTGAAATGCTTCTGCACCATTCATGCTATCGTCAACTTCAATGGTACCAATTATCTCTGGTGGTTGATGACCTTTACTATTGTGTTGGTTCTGATAACAAACATAATCATGCATTTCTTCCATATAGCAATTTCACTGTCAAGTTTTCAAAATATCAAGCATCCGATTACATTGTTCTTTTCAAGTTGCTTAATAGTCTTGAACTTCTATATTTCAAGACTGGACCAAAAATATATGTTTTTTTTTTATATCGATCCATTATTATTATAATACACTGAGAGGTAAATTCGATAAGTTACTTAACTATCACTCTTGCACTATTAATCTAACTATTTGATAGAAATTGAATGATTTTTTTTTTTAATCTTTAACAACATTATGTGCTTTCTCAAATGATGTATCACTCAACATTCCCTAACATTGCGACTGTTTTCTTCTATGTTCTTTACATCCTTCCCAGCATGGTGGCCACAATGTTGTCCATAATACCTTTTTGCCATGCCTTTATTGTATCTGCACCAATCACTCTCCAAAAAATTGTTGGGAGAATTTTGGTTACTCCCCCACTAACTTCGTTTTCTTCTATAAGTGGTCTGACCATGCTTCCTCCTTGGTGCTTCCTTTGGACCTGCAACTATCTCTTGATAAGCTTATGATTGATTGCTTCAATAATCTCTAAAATTTCTTTCATCATCTCATGATATCACTTCCTATGGATCTATTGCATGTCTCTTCTTTCACTTATTGTGTTTTGGATTTAGGCATCTCTTCTCAAATGACAGATTAAATGTTAATTATTTTTCTCTCTCTAAATGATAAATGACCTCTCTACCATTTATCATTGTCGCCGATGGTTCGCACTCTTCTATCTTTGTGAAGGGCATTGTATATCCTTACAGATCATTATCTATCTTAGAAGTTTTATATGTCCCACAATTGCTTGCCAGCCTGTTGTCTATTCGCTTTCTTACAAAGATTGTTAAATATTATTGTATGCCCAAATTATGCTTGAGCTAACTATAATGCAGTCAACCCATTGTCACTGAACCACATGGATGATTGGATTATAAGTTTGTTGACCAAATACAAAAATCAGCTCATCGAATTTTGCCAAGAATATGGTGAATTCAATTCAGAGTTCATGTTGCTCGTACCTTTTTAATCAAGTGTACTTGATAAAAAAATTGATTGTGTGATATATCTCAAAATCGTCAATCCAATTCATTGAAATATCTAATCTGTTTATCCAAGCATCAAAGTCAATCTTCTAAGGAGCTTCGCCTCCGGGTTTTCAAGGTGAAGCTCTCCTAGGGGCATGTCACAACTACTTTGCTAGAACTTGATATGCTTTGGTGATGTTGGCTACGATGTCACCTGGATTTGCCTTATGTGTAGAACTCAACATATAGGCTAGCTAAATTTATTTATAACAAGCATTCGTTAAGTCTTGTTTTAAAGTTTTATTTGCATCACATAAATGTAGCTTTTCTCGTAGCATTGTACATTGACCTTAGCCTTGGAATAGGAGGTCAAAGGGTGAGCTAGGGATGCATAAAATAATTTGTTATGGTCTTATACTTTGTTACAGTAGATAACCTAATTAGATGGAGGAAGGACTTACCAGAATGACTCACTTCAAGCTCAACAAATTCTAGAATCCTACAAAGCAAGAATGACTAGAGATCATGATCGGATGGTTCTTCCTAGAAGCTTTAAAGAATGTGAACTTGTTCTGGTTCACCGAAAACCTATAATCCCTTAACGTCGTCTCGATGGTAAATTTGACCCAATCTGAAAAGGATCCTTCATGATTGAAATAGTGTATGAGGAAGGAGCTTATTAACTCATAAACCTAAAAGGTCAAAGACATGCCACCAATAAATGATCAATATTTAAAGAAAATCACACATAACTACTTAAACAAAAAGATGTTATGTATGAAAATCGTCTTGCAAGGCAGGAGATAAATCTAATCCCCTCCTAAAAGACATAAGACAATTTTTCTATTCTCCTACAATGCATGAAATAAATTCAATCCCCTCCTGAAAGATATAAGACAATTATATCTCCTGCAAAGCAAGAGATGTTTGCCATATATAAACTTGCAAGTTCAACAAGATGTTGGTTAATTAAAAATAATTGAAATTAATTAATTGAAGTTAATTGATTAATTGAAGTTAATTGATTAATTAAAATTAATTGATTTATTGAAATTAATTAATTGGTCAATTATAATTAATTAATTAAAATTAGTTGATGAATTAAAATTAATTAATTAAAGTTAATTAATTAAAATTAAGTAGTTAATTTTAATTAATTATTCAAGAGCAAATTTAAAATCCAGGAGCAATTAATTATCTGAGAGCAATTAAAAAGAAATTTGAGAGCTGTTTCAAATCTTGGAGCCTGTTAATTAATTAAATGTGAGCAATCAAATTTCTTATTAGTTAATTAATTAATACAATTAACTAGAAAATTTTCTTGGTTAATTAGTTAATTAATTAATTATGCAATTATAAAGAAAATGCAGAAAAAATAATATTTGCAGTAAGAATGTACAACTCAATACTATACAACCAATAACAGCTCTCCAAACTCTCCAACTCACAAACTCTCTAAAACATTGACACCTGTTCAAAACTCTCCAAACTCTAGCACTTGTACAGATTACAGAACTCTCCAACTCACAAACACTCAACAAACTCAACACATCCTACAAACTCTCCAGCTCAAATACAAAACTCACAAACTCTCAAACTCTACTCTTCACAAACATTGCAAACCCTCTAAACTCTGAATCAACACAAGTTACTGCAACAAGCAAATAAAATTCATTTACATCAAAATTAAATTAATATCAAAATGAATGCTAAAACAGAAAAAAGAGTAAGTGTTATGCTAAGCTACAGACAAAAAGTAAAACAAGTAGAACAGGCTACCGATAAAGTAACTACTAGTACAATCTACGACACTGAAAAGAAAAAGAGCAAAGTACTGTAACAGAAGCACTAGTGTCACACAACAACTACTATTTAGTAAGTGTCAAGCTAGTAAATAACTAAAAACCGTAGTCTAATGTCAAGCTAACAAACAACTGTTGTCTGCTCAAACAAATAAGTAAAAAATAATGGGAATCTTAGCCTATAGGGCTAGGTTGTAAGACTCACTATTAGGCTACTTCCAAAGGGAAGCTATAAGACCCGTCCTACCCAAATAACTAGGCAAATTCTAATAAGAGTTGTGAGACCTATTATTTTGAAAAAAATTTAAATGAAATATCAAGCCCTCGAACAAAAACTAATAGATATCTTAATCTGAATGATTAGATTGTAAGATTCACTTTTAGGCAACTTCCTAAGAGAAACTGTAAGGCCTACCCAAATAATTAAATCCACGGATAGACTTGCTGTAGAGTTAGGTTGCAAAGATCCATCTTTGGGTAACTCATGAGTAGAGCAGTAAGTCCCACTCCAAATTAAACCTACAATCAACTTCTAAAAGAGTTATAGGACCTGTTAACAAAATTAAAAAATGGTCAGCCTAGTTTATATGGCTAAGTTGTAAGACCCACTAGTGGACTACTCCTAATAGAAGCCGCAAGACCTGCTTTATGGGATAATTTTAATGAAAGTTGTAAGTCCCAACCCAAAATTTAAACACCTGGGCTAAAACTAATAGAAGCCGTAAGACCAACTTCAATTTAAACATCTGGGTAACTTCTAAACGGAGTTATAAATCTCAAACTAAATTAATTTGTTGGTATAATAATAGATGTAAACTTCAAAAATTCAATAAAACTAAAATTTACATCTAACCACCTCAGTCTACTCAAGATCTCTGAGAGGAGGCAACCCATGGCTACTAATTAGATTCCTTAGATACTACGGTCAATGATTGTTAGTGTTTGTAGACTGAAACCTACGGTATACCCGGGACGACAAAACTATAAGATCTTGATTGTGTTGTTGTCCATTTTCCCGATAATTGGGACAAACACTTAAAATTTATTCATTCTTAATCGAGAGTTCTCTCTTACGTGTTAAGAGGGTTAATTATGAGTGCTTGCGCTAATGGGAAGTAAGCATCCAGATCTAATTAAACCCTGACACCATCCTCAGTGGAAATATGATTAATTATAATTTGATTTAAAGGGAATAAAATCCTATGTCTGCAAAGCGGGATTCATGCCGATGCGTCGTTTTTCTTGAGCCAACAGTCAGTAAAAAATGAGATCAATAATTAGAAATAGTTTGGATGATAGTGGTATTGTTAGCTTGTAGGAAGTGACTTTTTTTTTTTAATTTAAATCAAGTTCAGATAGAAGTCCACATAGCCATATAATTTCTGAACATTATGTAGATATTATGCCATATTTAAGACTGCAGTCAATCGATTCTCCTAAAATGCGTAGTTCGTTTTTTTATTCATTGTCGTTATTTGTCAAGTTTTGTGATTTTTTATTTGTACATTTAAATTTGAGTATCCTGTTTTTAGTTTAGCAGTTTTATTATTTGCTTATGCGCATACAAGAAAATTGTTAATTGCCATAACTGGATTTTTTAATTTTTAGGTATTTTCATATTATTGAACACAGGTGACCAAACGTTCACATAATTGAATATGTAATTGTTAATTGCCATAATTGCCTAATGTTTACTACGATATATTTGAAAGGAAATTCATTTTACTGCGTTTGAGTTGCCTTCTTGTTACAAACTGCATACCATTTAAACAATATTAGAGAATTGCTATAAATAATTAAGGATTTTAGCCCGTCTGTGGGTGATTGAGTTGGTTCGTGCATGTTTGGTTGTGCTTGTGTTTGCAGCAACTGGAATCCATAACAATAGCTTTTTAACACAATTAAATGAGCATATCGTACAAGGATTCATCTTTTGGTTTATGCCTTGTGGGCAATAGGAATTCAATGACTCATGCTTTTGCGTTTTGCTTCTTCAAAATAGTAAGAAGTTCGGAAAATACATCATACCATTGTTTTTCTTATGCATCTGAAAGAAATTGATGTATTTTTTGAGCGACCTAATGATCCGTTAGACCGGTCCAATCGGTCCAACGGGACCAACCCGTGCACGAAATGGCGGAGTTTCGCCTCCTGTACAAGCCGCATGAGCCGACGGGTTCCAAAGAGCAGTTTTGGAAGGAATTTTGAGGGATTTGAGAGGGAAATTTGAATTTAGGGACTGTTTAGGGATTTCCTTTTGATTTGTATGCATTAAATAGTTTGTTTTCCTAGGATTAGAGCATATTGAATTTGGCTGAAATTTGAGATCTCTTAGTTTGTCTTGGGCTCTAGCGGCGTCTAGAGATTGGTAGAGATTGATCATCCTCTCAAATTGAGGATCACTTGTATCTTGTTTGTTTTTCTTCCGTTAGTTGATTTTTGCGATAAAATCTTCTGTTTTTCTTGATTTTCATTGGAGTTTGAAAGAGTTTCTCGCTGTTTTCCGAAGATTGATAGTAAATACTTGAGATCTACAAGTGTTTCCTATCATGATCATGGTCTTTTTTCTTAAGAGTTTGTCAATCTTCTTCAATGCTATTATATTCCTGCTATTAAATTTCTCAAAATGATGATGTTGAAATTCAATCATGGTCCAGCAAATGCTGATTGCTGCGGAATCTAAACGCGAGGAAGAGAAAGCAAAGGGTGCCAGCAACGCCGATGATACAGCCGAAAATCCAGATATTGTGTTGTTTGATGACAATGAAGAAGAGGAGGAGGATGAGAGTGATGAAGAGGATGATAGTTTAGTCAGCCTCCAAGGAAGAGGAAGAGGAAGAGGGATGTTTTGGCAACCTGCCATGCAACTAGCACGGGGAGGAAGACCAGTTCTTGGCATCCGAGGCTTCCCTCCTGTGATGATGGGTGTAGATGGATTCGGTTATGGAGCTGTTGGTCACGAGGGCTTTGGTGCACCAGATATTTTTGGAGGACCGCCCAGGGTTTTCCCTCCATATGGTGGCCCAAGATTTTCTGGCGACTTCTCTGGAGCAGGTCCTATGCCTGGTTTAGGGTTTCCGGGTCGGCCGCCCCAGCCTGGTTACTTTCCTATGGGTGGACTGGGAATGATAATGGGTGCGGGCCGAGCATTCATGGGCGGGATACCAATGGCTGGTGTTGGCCGACCCAATCGTCCCATTGGCATCCCACCTTTCCTCCATCCGCCTCCGCCCAACAACTGGGCTACAAAGAGGGAGCAAAGGAGACCTGCCAGTGAAAGATACGAATCTGGATCAGATCAAGGAAACAGAGGTCAGGAGACCGCGGGTCAAGATGATGAGGTGGGGTATCAACATGGATCGAGGGCTCCAAATGAGGACAGGTTTGGTGCGGTTAACCGATACACGAATGATGAGAGTGAAAGCGAGGATGAGCCAGCTCCCAGAAGGTCAAGACATGGCGAAAACAGTAAGAAGCGGCGCGGATCAGAAGGGGAACCTGTAGCAGATCATTGGGAGGCCCCTTTTATTGAAGCTTCAAACCATTGATAAAATTGACTACCATACACTTTTTTTTTTCCTTTATTTATTTGAATGTCATTAGTTATACAATTTGTTGTCCTGCAACTCTCTTTAGTTCTAATCTGTAGTATCAGGATAATCTGCTTGCAGTGATGTATGCATATCCTCAGAAGAGAGCTCATATGTACAAGTAAACTTTTTCTTACTCCGTTTTTGTCTTTTTTTGTTAGTCTGTAAAGTTTGCTAAAACATTATTGTATTTTCGTGTGCTTAGAGTTTAGGAACTTGTAGCCAGAACCAGAAGCTAATGGTTCGTGGAACACTTTCAAAGATAAACGTCATAGTTTAATTGTTTATTCTCCAATGATGTACCTAACTCTTTTTCACACTGAAAGAAAGATCTTACTCAACCTTACTGAAGTATTAGCTACCTAGCACCGTATGAAAGAGTAAATTATTCTGTGCGGAGTCCGGACGTCGTCCAGAAGTCAATAAAAATGTGTCACATCATCCCAAAAGTATATCGAGCGCGGTACCAAGCAGAAGTGTTTGATTCTTCCGTCTGGTGTCTGCATAGAATAATATCTCAAGAGAGAGTAATCAAAATTTCTTTTTCAAAAGGTGATTACAAACTTATAGAATCCACAATTACATATAAAGTATTATCAATACATGGATAAAAAAAGAATCAATAGTCATTTTGAAAAAAAAAATAATAAAAAGACATGCAATGTTAAGGGTTTAGGCCCCTTTAAATTTATGTGAAGAGTTTATCTAATTGCGTGCATGAATCTATTGTTGAGAGTACATCTTGATGCATGTACTTAGGCTATTTCCACGTTTATATTAATGTGCTTGTGAAAATGGTGAAAAAAGTTTAATGAAATTGAGCTTAAGTGTTTGCTGCTTTGCTTGCTTTTAGAAAATTAAATGGGTTAATGAGAAGGTTAAGGAGATTGATAGTTTGTCATTTAAATTATAGTATTCGGGTATGAGTCATATTAGAAATGATGTGTATGTTATTATAGATAATAGTTCGAAGGATAATATTGTAGAAATTAATAGAATGGAGATAGAATTATCGTTTTAAAGATTGCTATTGATGATAAGATAATATATTAACATTATAAGTGTTTATGCTTCTCAAATAAATTTGAATAAGTACTTAAAATTATATATTTGGAATAACTTGAAAGAACTAATAAAAAAATGACATCTTAAAGGAGTTTTTATTGGAGAAGATTTGAACATGTTGATAGAGTGGTAGAATATTATAAAAGTATTTATGGTTGATATAGGTTTGTAGTGACTAATGAAGTTCTAGGACTACATTAGATTTTGCTTTTATCTTATGATTTTGTGATTACTAACTAATACCTTATGAAAAGAAAGGAGCACTTTATCACTTATAAGAATGGATATAAAAAAAATTATATTGATTATTTTTTAATAAAAAAAATAGTTCGTATAGATTGTAAAGGTTATATAGTTATTCCGAGTGAAAGTTTATGTATCTAAAATTGTTTATTAATCTTTGGACTCTAAGATGAATGGTGGAATATGAAAAATAAAATAAAATTTTGTCCTAGGATTAGATGGGGGCATTTAAAGAGCACTATCAAAAATATTTTTCAGAGTAAGATTTAATATTTTAAGATTTTGATTGTGCATGAAAAGTTAATGTTATGTGAAAAAAAAATTTAGTGATATTAATAATGTTGCAAATGATGTGCTTTGAGTATCAAAAAGAAAAGCTCCTAATAATAAACATGAATTTTGGTGGAATCAAAATGTGCATGAAAAGATAAAAAATAAGTAACTTGTTATAACAATTAATTTTGATGGAAAATCTTAAAAAATTGGGAAATATATAAAGGGGGCCCATAAGGAATCTAAGAAAGTAATATGTGATGCAAATAATTTAACTTTTAATGATTTATATGATATATTAGATATTAAGGAGAGTAAAAGATGTATGTATAAGCTAGCCAAACAAAGAGATATGAAATGTATGGATTTAATTTAAGTGAAATGCATTAAGGATAAATATAAAAAGTGATTTTATTATAAGAGAATATTTAACAAAGGTGGATGAGATATTTTGATAAGTTTTTTAATGAAGATTGCGAAAAATAGAAATTTTTATTTTTATCCTCATATTAGTAAAATCGAAGTTAGAGAAGCCTCAAAGAAAATAAAGTATGAAAAAATTGTTGGACTTGAAGATATTCCAATAAAAGTATTAAAATGCTTAGGAGATAAATGAATTTTTTGACTTACAAAACTTTTCAATATTATTTGAAGACTAAAAAGATATCATATGAGTGGAGAAGAATTGTGTTGATTCCTATTTTTAAGAGTAAATATGATGCACAAGAGTGAATTATAGAGGAGTTAAGTTAATGTGTCATACTTTAAAACTATGAGAGAGATTTATTGAGCAGAGGTTAAGACATGATACTAATGTTTCTCAGAATCAATTTGGATTATGTCGGATAGGTCTATTATGAAAGCTACATATTTTTCGAGAGGTTTGATGGAGAAGTATAAAGAGATAAAGAGGATCTACATTTGTTATTTATTGATTTAGAGAAAGCATGTGATAACGTTCTTAGAGATGTCCTTTAGGGAGTTATAGAAAAGAAAGGAATTAATAATGATTATATTCAAGCCATCAATGATATGTATACATGAGCTTTACATGTGGTTCAACTACATGATGGTTTGACCAAGTATTTTCCTATTTCAGTTGGATTACATCAAGATAGCTTTAAACCCATGTCTGTTTGCTTTAGTCAAGGATGTTCTTACTAAAAATTTATAATAGGATATTCCATAGTGTATGCTTTTTGATGATAATATTCTTCTTGTTGATAAAACTAGAGAGGGATTGAAAGAAAACTTGAATTATGGAGGTCAACCTTAGAGTCCGAAGGTTTTTGTTTGAATTGATCTAAAATTGAACACATGAAGTGTAATTTTAGTAGTAATAGATCTAGTGAGGGGTTGTAGCTTTGGTTGATTAAGTTATTAATAAGAGTACATGTTTTAGATATCTTGGCTATATTGTTCAAAGTGATTTTGAAATAGATGGGGATATTTTTAGTAGAATTCAAGTTGGATGGTTGAAGTGGAGGAATGCATCGGGCCTATTGTGTGATAGAAAGTGGCCCTCAAACTTAAGGGAAAATTTTACAAGATGGTGGTGAGGCCTGCAATGTTTTAGGTCGCATAATGTTGACCATTAAAAGAGAAGCATAAAATAAAGTTAGGTGTTACAAATATGAGGATGCTCAGGTGGATGAGTTGCTTCATTCTTAGATATAAAATGTGAAATGAGTATGTACATGAAAATGTTGGAGTAGCATCAATGGCAGAAAAGAATAGAGAGAGTCACCTTAGATGGTTTGGACACATAAAATGTCGACCTTTCGATGACCTAGTTAGGAGAGTAGATGTATTGGATTAAGCCTATGTTAGGGAAGGTTGAGGTAGGCCTAAAAAATTTTGGATATAAAATATTAGAAATGACATTTTATTTTTAAATTTAAATGATAATTTGACTCTTAACATGACACATTAGATAAAAAGGATTCATGTAGCCGACCCCACGTAGCGGGATAAAGGCTTCATTGTTGTTGATGATTTAATTGTCAAGAAATCAAAAAATTGAGTTTATAATTAATATGCTTTAACTTGTACTGTAATTGGTGGGAATGTATAAATGTTTTTTGCTTTGAGCACTACATAACACAATTACCTGTAATTAATCTTGTAGAGTTTAAAATCATTTATCATTCATATTTGAAAAATATGTCTGTATTATAGATGCCTTCAAAGAAAATCATCTTTTCATTTATCTATTATTGAAAGAGGTTTCTTAATGAGTTGTATTGTTTGATTTATATTATTTTATGCTTGAAATTTGTGAGAAAGATGTTGAGAATTATATGATGTATTACAAGGAGATTCATTAGTGAGTCAATGAATCTAGAGATTGAGAATCCTTATGAACAAGCTCAATCTTAAATGTTTAAACTTTGCATATCCTAGAATAAATTTGTTTGGATTAACTTTGTACATCATATGATTTATAGATGAGATTAAAGTATAATGAATGTTTCATTTGTATGAAGTTTGTTAAACAAGTTATAAGAAGATGTGCCTGAAATTCTAAATCATAAAGTGAAGGTGAACGTGACATCTTTTTGAATTGGAACAATCGGTACAAATAGTGCAAGAAATGGTATTAAAGTCGGTCAATATGGTGCGGCAAGTAATTATAGTGGTTGGTATAATTTTATCACATATGTACAAAAACATTTAGCCTTGATCCAACCGTGGAGTATGCTACATGAATCATTTTTCTCCATTGTATTATATTAAGGGTCAAATTCTCATTTAAATCTAATAAAAAAGGTCATTTATAATATTTACTAACCAAGTGTTTTTATGTCTACCTCTATCTTTCTTAATATAAGATAAATCTAATACATCTACTCTCATAACCGGGTCATTGGAAGGCATCTGTTTTATGTGACCAAATTATTTAAGATGACCCTCTCTAATCTTATATTGCATTGGAGCTACTCCAACCCTTTCACGCTTATGCTAATTTTATCACATATGTAATATAAAAAAAATGCAAAAGGGGAAATCTCCTTGATATGATATTATATGATGCATTATGTAATTGAGAAGTAATTTCAAGCAAGTTCAACTATTTTTGAACTTGAGGATTTGATATATTGTTGTTAAATATTGGGTAGTTTTTTAATCTGATTTTCTTAATTTTTACTCTATGTAAGTTGTTGAGCCAAATCAACCTCATTAACTTCATTCTTGTGTAGCATCAACAATTTTATTTACAAAAGAAATTTAAAAGCCATATTTGACTTTCCAATAGATAAAATGATTGTTAAAAATTCCAAGCCAATTTTTAGTTGTATATTATGGATTCATACTACAAAATTTCTAGAATTTTTGAATCAACAAAGCTCAAATATCAAGCCATGCTTTAGCTCTCTAGTTGATCTCAAGCTTAGCAATCATCACTCAATTAAGTTCAAGCTTTGTACATGAGCTCAAGTTTGAGCCAATTATAAAAGAAGCGAGCCAAGCTTAACCTAGTTGTGCATTGAGCTTGACTCGACTCGTTTACACCCTTATTAGGAACCTTTTGACTAGCCTATATATACTTTTAATACTGATATATGCTCTATTATACGTATATTAAACAATCACAACAAATGTTTTCATACTGCTTTCAAGAGCAATTTAAAAAAAAAACAGATTCTTGAGTTAAAAATTTTGTACTAAAAATTTGCTTTAAAAAGCAGTAAAAAAGCTGTCTGAAATGAAGCCTAAATGAATTCATTTCTTAAAAAGTGTGCTAGTTATAATCAAGACCACATGTAGCTAAGAAATCAAGTAGAGCTTGTGCTATTACAACTATATATCATATTTCATGCCCATCATAAATTATTAAATAGTACATCCTATTATAACCTATATGTCCATTTAAATCACTCCAAATAATTATTCTCTATAATTAGGTATTCTTTAAATATATTCAATTGTTGTCAATATCTTCTAAGAGTATTATTAGTATTGAATATCACAGTTCATATTATTGATTAATATTAAATTTTGACCAATTTTATTTTATATAGCGTTAATGAGCTAATACATTATCATATTATTTAACAATCATCATGTTCTGAATTTTGAATTTTCTTTTTTAGAAGGAAATGTTGCACTTGTGAGATAATAATCATTGATGGAGATCATCTTGCCCATTCAGAGTATGCCTAGTAAATTATATTTGAGAAAATCTTTCAAGAGTGCTGTTATAACCATGGACGAAGTTGCGACATATATTATTGATATATCATCAAAAATTTATCTTGATCGGTCACAAATCTCGAGGCAAAATCAAGTTGGAAACTTTAATAATTAAATATGGGATCATCTGAACTCCGATTTCAATAAATTTATAGTTGAACTGAACGTCTTGAAAATACAAATGAATATATCAATTCTGATTCTTCCAATTTCTACCATGTAATGCATTCTATATGATGTATATTTGTTACATCAAGTCAATGCCTTCCCTCCAATGAAGGGCCTTATTTGTAATCAAATGCAAACACTAGTGAATTCATTAAAAAAATTTATCTGATTGTGTGCTGGAACTTCATACAAGGCCAAGACGTTAAACTTATACTTCTCTACCATCACAAATATTCCAGTACGCAACAATTATAATTAATATTTGTTAAGGAGCCAACGAATTGAGTAAAGTATCGTAAAGTCTCAATGAAGTTGCAACACATGATTTAGAAATCCTCGTAACAAAGGGAATAACAATGGAGATCTGATACCATGTTAACAATGAGAGACAGTAAGGACAAGAAAACTTGAATCTTATATTCCTCTTCCAAACTACAAGAGAAGGTATATATTTATAGTAGCTAAATATTATCAATTATTAGTCATAAAATTAAGAAAATAATTAAAACAAAATCAAAATACAAATAATCATAGCACATGAATTACTGGGATGAACAAGCACCCTATGGTTGATATAATTAGAGTAAATGAATTGTCTAATAAGAGACTAATCTGCCCACACACATTACAGAATTTCACAATTAAGGACTTTAAATTGCAGCTTATTGCCCTTCTGACAAGAAGAAAAAAAATGGAATCCAGCACTTTTTTTTGCTAATCTTGCATATCTAGATCACCAACAACAAGGAAAAATGCTTTTCTTTCCCATGGGAGATGCTTGAAAAGTAGATATCCTTCATCAAAAGTGACACTTTCTTTTTGACCCAGAGCCATGATCGTGCCCCTTTTAATCTCTATGGCCAGCCAGGATATTCCAATTATAAATCAATCAAACATTAGCCACAATAAAGCAAATCTTTTTTGGTTTGTATAATACAAACAAGCACCTCCCCCCTTCATCTCTTGCCAGAGATTATTGCGTACGGCGTCTGAATCGTTCTGAGGCGAATCCAGATTCTTCACGTCACCCGGATGCACCGGGCCCCGGGTGTCGTGGCACGTCCGGATTTGTCTCTGGACGAATCCGAACTCCACACGCAATAATTTTCCCCAAAAGCAACCACAATAGCAACTCAAATAAAAGCAATGAAAGTGGCCCAAAGGGGTCCCTCTTATCACTTTCTTCCCCAATTACTCTCCTATTGATTCCATGGTGTGGCCAACGTCTTTTACCTTTCAAATATTCCATCCATCATATATAAAGTAGCATCCAACCTTCGATTATTTTACAATCTATAAAGAGCCATCTTTCCTCTACTTCCTGATGCATCCATGGATACAGAACAGAGAGTAAGTCGCTCATTCTCAATTCTACTCCATTCAATCAAACGATCTGGCTGAAAACTTGAAGGTTTGGATTCTAAGCTTTGCTATGAATTTGCAGAAAGCTCAAGTGACTGAGTTCTTCGTCCGAATGGACTGCAATGGCTGCGTGCAGAAGATTAAAAGAGCTTTGCATAACCTTGATGGTGATCAATCATTCTTCTCCACCTAAAACAGTTTTGTTTTCTCTTTCTTTCTCTCACTCTCTCTCTTTCAAGTTCTGAATTTGAATCAACTCCTGCAGGCATATATGAAGTATACATCGATGTAGCTCATCAAAAGTTGACAGTGGTGGGTAGAGTAGAACCTGAAAAGATTGTGAAGGCCATTAAGAAGACAAGAAAGATTGCCACTATTTGCACGCCCGCAGAGGCTACCACCGAGCCGAGCAGCTCAGAGACTCCACCAGCTGAACAGGAAGCAAACAGCACTGAATCAACTAATCAAGCCCCAATTGAGGCCGCACCACCATTGGATCCACCCAAAGAAACCACACCTGCAGAAAACAAGGGCCCAGATGTCAAGCCAGTGCCTGAATCCAATGAGGCATCCACTTCAAAGCCTAAAGCTGCGGGAGAAATCCATATGGTTCATCACTACCCTCACAACGATAACTATAGGGAACAGTGGAATGCCAGCCCACATTATCTTATTCACAGTTACAGCAATTACAGACCTTCTTCCTCCATTACAGAATATCTTTACAACAGGGAAGCTCCTCAAAGGTCAGAGGGACCTGATTATTACCACAAACAACTTAGTGGAGATGGAGGCCACATTACTTCTATGTTCAGCGAAGAGAACCCAAATGCTTGCACGATAGTATAAGGTGAAAGACAAGGACTTGGACACTTGTGAGCCAGAGCAACACTTCTTTACGTTTTGATTCAGGAAGGTATTGTCATTAGGAATAAAATAATGTAGAGGATAAAAGATAGAGATAATACAAGTTGTGTAAGTGGATAAAAGAGAATTAGATGCTTAGATTATGAAAGTAGAAAACATTCAACATGTGCCATCAACTCTTAAGGATCTTTTGAGAATGTTGTTATGCATGCAAGTTAATCTAACTAAATTCAATAAGGAAAAAATATCAAAATAGTCCCAATTATTCATATGTGGTCAATTTAATCTCAAAATATCACATTTCTCATATTTAGTCTATCTGCTAAAAAACATGATTTCAAATATTCCTCAAGGGACTAAATTAGGATAAGTTTTGTATATTCGATGTACTAAATTGAGATCAATTTTGTATCTCAATTTCTATTAATTTTTGTTTGATTGACTATATTGATCTATATAGACGAGAGAGAAAGTTGGAAATATATGATTCTCTAAGTCTAAATTGACTACATACAAAGAGTCAGGAGACTATACTGAATTTTTTCTTAAATTAAGGCTTCATTTGGGACTACTTTTTTATTGCTTCTTAAAGCATCTTTTTAGTATAAAAATTTTAATTTTTTAACTAAAAAGTTATTTTAAGAAGCAATAAAAAAGCTGTCCCAAACGAAGCCTAAAAGTCATAAGACATAAAATTGATTCTTAAGCTTATTTTGAAGACCACCATAGAACTCTCATGATGATCTTGTTTCATGGTCTTAAATGATGTATACGGTTGAAAAGTGAAACCACAAAAACCACTCATCAATTCCGTTTTTGGAAAGTTCCTTCTATTTCCTAACTGTGTTTATTTGGTTGCAAATTTATGTTGTTGAAAAGAATAATATTTCTGTAACTCTATATTGTTTAATAGCACTAATCAACATCTTGCAATCTTCTTTAAATCACAAAATTTTACTGATATGTCCACAAGAACATATAATAAGAATTAAGATTCCAAAGTAGCCCTACATGCAGATTGGACATCTAAAATATAGAATTTGGCTTCGTTTTAGACGGTTTTCTTATTGCTGCTTAAAGCAGTTTCTTTAGTAAAAAAAATTTAATTTTTGTACTAAAAAGCTGCATTAAGAAGGGGGTAAAAAAGCCGTCCCAAACGAAACCTAAATTTTGAATTTCATATTATAGTTGCGTCATAAACTTAAAGGAATGCTCATACATTTTATAGTAAATTGAATTGAATTAGCCAAATCTTAGATGATCGAAATAGATCATATGCTGTATGTTCATATGATCATCTGCTGTATGTTCTCTACTCTTCTTAGCCAAATCTTAGGTTATCTAAATAAAATCAGCCAGTAGTCATAAGTATTTTATAGGAAGAAGTCAATCAGATTAGAAACTGCTGCTTCAGAAAAAATTATCAGCCACTACAAGTAAATAAAGTGCAAACTTCATAAGATTCTTCTTTTGATGATTTTTTCAACAAAATAGCACCACTTTTACTGCCATCGAACTTAAAAGATGCCGCCCAACTTCCTTTGAACATTGCAAAAATGGAAAATTGAAGTTTTACAGCTTTTATTGTGCAAAGATCATTCTTTGCAATCAGACTGAGTGATGGAGGGTTATGGCATTGCAAATCATGGTTTAGAAGTGCAGAAAATGTAGCAAGCCAGCAATAACAACCCATATATTACGAGAGGGACAACTAATTTTCTACAAGCATAAGGAGAATAAAGTCCCTGACTCCCTAAAAAGCCAAGGCGGAGCCTCCAGAAAATATAAGTGATATATCATCAAAATTTAATCGTGATCAGGTATGAATCTTGAGGCAAAATTGAATTGTAAACTTCCGAAATTAAATTTGGGACCATCTAAACTCCGATAACTAAACTTATAGTTGAACTGAACATCTTGAAAAGACGAATCCAACTACATCAAATTCGAACCAATCCGAACCCAAATGGGTTCAAATCAAAGACCCGAGGCACATTTGGAAGGTTTAAACCATAAATTAGATGACCAAATGGTTTCCAAATATGACATGCTTATAGTCAAATCAGACGGATCGATGAGTCGAATCCAACAAGCCCAAGATTGTCAAATTCTGACATTATTATGATATTTAAATACTCTATAAACGACCTATGAGCAAATGAGTTGATATCAGCTATCCATTTGAAACATGTCCAACATGCCCTAAAATCTTGTCCCTCTTTACTGGTCATACCAATCCAAAAAAATTTATAAATAGAACCCTCATTTTTTCGCTGAGAGGGGTGAGGAAGGAAGAGAATGAAAGAGAAGAGGAAGAAATAAGATAAATTTGAGGTCTCTCTTGCCACGAAGCTCCTCCTCAATCATCGTCCAACCACCGAATGTCGTCAAAATTTTGTCGGACTTCCGCCAACTATGATCGGACATATGCCTAGCCACCAATTATCGTTGGATTTTCTCATGGTCACCAATTATCACCAGATTACGGCCTCCACGTCCATCATAGCCAAACTACGGTCTTTTCGACTTCTGTTGCCCGCCGACTTTGGTTTCTTTCACCACCATCTTCATACTACTATCTCCTTGACCGTCGTTGCCTGACTACAATCTTTTCAACCACCGTTACTAGACAACGATCTTTCTAACCTCTGTCACTTGCCAACTACGGTCCTTTTGATCATAGTCACATGACTACAGTCTTTCTAACCTCCGTCACTCGTCAACTACGATCCTTCTGACCACTGTCATCTGACTACGGTTTTTCCAACCTCTGTTGCCCGCCGTCTACGATCTTTCTGACCGTCATCACCTGAATACAGTCTTTCCAACCTCCGTCACCTGCCAACTACGGTCCTTCTAATATCCATCACTCGATTATGGTCCTTCTGACCACCATCGTCTGATTATAGTCCTTCCTTCCGACCTAAATTGCTTGTTGAATTTGGTCCTGCCAACCAAACGAATATGTCAACAATGATTCTTCCAACTCCCACCATGTAATGCACTATATAATGTAATTAATACTCTTGAAGTAAAAATATTAACTCTTAAAGGAAGGATTAATGGAATATAATAGAAGATAGAGTGAAGATTGGTGTATCTAATACACTTGAGTCTACAAGAATGCCTTGGAAAAGGAAAATAAAAAAGTTATGGAGAGAAGTAACCAAAAAAAAAAAAAGAACCATGAGCTATATGTCAATTAAATTTTTTTATTAATAATTATTTAATAAATTAAATTATCATTATTATATATATCTTAACGGATTGTAGGGAAGAGTGCATGAGAGTGTCTGTGTAGTTTGGATCTTAACGGATGATTATACAAATTAATATCAAGTAGAGTTATGGATAGTGATAGAAAATATATTTAGGTGTTATTGAAGTAAATATTAAATTTTAGGAGTTAGATATATAAATATAAATGCATCCCTAATTGATTTATGTCTTTGAAGTCAACAAAGAAGGATTGTATATATTAATTATAAATTAAATGATAATTATTACAATAAACGGCTATATTTTATTAGATTAAATATAAGTACTCTATTTAATTTACTAAAATGCCAAATTAACCTACACCAATTAGGAATTACCCTACGATTACTCGATCAGGGTTTTAGGGACACAGGACACTGCAATGTGCCGGGTTTTGCCTTGCAGTTCATCGTGCTTGGTTTTCTTCGGAGTCTGGGTCGATGGAATCTGATCTACGTTCGCTTCGAATAACTTCTATCGAAAATGAAGAAGAAGACGAAGAAAGAGATGATTTTGGCAAGGAGGGAGAGCAGGAAGACGACGATGACGATGAGGAGGAAGAAGATGAGGTTGAGGTAACCCTAGGCTTTGCTGAGAAGCCCAAGAACCCGCGTCTGCTTCTCCGTCATCTTTTTCCCAGCAAGGCCGGAGGCTTTCCCGTAAAAAAGCTTTCCTTTTTCTATTCTTTTTTTATTTTCTTTATTCTCGGAATTGTTCTTAGATCTTACATTTCCCTACAAGCTTCATTCCAATTTCAATATATCCAGGCGTGGTTGGACCCTGTGGATCTTCCTGCCGAGAAATCTTTTACCTGTGGGTTCTGCAGGGAGCCGCTTCAATTCCTTCTTCAGGTAATACCTGTCATTTGGAGTTTACCATTCCTTTTTTTGTCCATGGCGTCGTTTTCAATGATTCCGCAGCTAGGAGTTCCCATTCTTTTTTTGTAGATTTATGCACCAATTTCTGATAAGGAATATACTTTCCATCGGATGCTTTACGTGTTTATGTGCCCTTCGATGTCGTGTCTTTTGAGGGACCAACACGAACAATGGAAGCGCACTGTAGAAAATCCCTGTCGAAGGTATTTCTGGCTTTATATTGATTTAATTTTGAATGTTTTAGAACTCTCCTTTGTGTATGACATTCTTCACATATGACTAAATTGACAAAGTTCTTTTTGATTTTTTGTTTTGTAATTATTCTCTCGAAGCGTGAAGATTTTCCGTTGTCAGTTGCCTAGATCAAATCCGTTCTACTCAAGTGAACCTCCTAAGCGTAATGGCACCGATATACCAACCATTAATGGAGGTAATTTATAGAAATGTATTTAAGCTATCCCTTAATCATTGCATGGAACTTGATAGTAATTGTACCTTTTTTATGGAGAAAATGCTCATGTTCACTCAGGCTTCGTTTGGGACCGCTTCTTAAAGCAGGTTTTTAGTAAAAAAATAAAATTTTTCTACTAAAAAGCTGCTTTTAAAAGCAGTAAGAAAGCTGACCCAAACGAAGCCTCAAACTATTCTTTAGAAGTTTTTATTAATTTCAGTAAAGACATTCTAAAATAGCTGAGTTAGCTGATTAGTTATGAGAACATATAATACAAATCACATGTTAAAGCTTGACAATCTATTGATTGAGTATTGAAATTAGGGGAAATATTGCACATGGGATCATCTTTCATATTTTTATTGCTTTCTAGTATATATACTATTGATGATTAACACCTTCATGTGCATGTGGTCTAAAATTTTATAATTGTTGAACTTCATTTATTCAGTTTTTTATATATAGTTCCAAAAGGAATGGCAAGTTATCATTATGGATTGATTGTTTAGTATGAGCTTTCATTATCACTCCCTTTGTGAATGCTCTCGCTCACACAATAAAATCTCATCAGATGCCATGTATGTATAAAAATGCTTGGAGACTGACAAGAATTTCTGAAATTCAATTAGTCCAATGGTCTTATAATGAATTTGCTTTTAAATTTATTTTATGATTCTTTTGACAGCTCCATTGTGTTGTTGGTGTGGGTCCTGGAAAGGGGACAAAGTCTGCGGTAGTTGCAAAAGTGCTCGTTACTGCTCTGCGAAACACCAGGTTAGCTTAATGCTAATTTAAATCCATTTTCTTATGAAGGTTCGCATTACAATTGTTGATATATAGCACTGCCTTTTTCCAGTCTTTGCATTGGCGGTTAGGGCATAAAATTGAGTGCTCCAAGATACTGAATCTGTCAGAAACTTCTGCATCTTGCATTGTTAATGGTAAAGCAAAAGTAAGAGCAACAGAGAAATGTAAGAGAACATACTCTCATGCATGAAGGTTCTTGATATTCCAAAATGGCTCACAGGCTTCATTATTGCAGATGCCAGCAATAGCTTATGGCCTGAATATGAGATCATAATAGAGGAGGAATGCACATTTGATTCAGAAATTCCTGAAGATAATAGATCTATCACCTCTTTGGCATTTACAAGTAACAGAATAGATGAAACATATCAATTATTGTCAGACAAATTTGAGGTATTGGCCCCGTATTGATGACAAAGTTCTGTAAATATTAGTTCAGATCATGAGAACATAAACAGTAGAAGGGATGTTTTATACTTTCATGCAGGCTGACACAGATAAAAAGGTTTGGGCATCATTTCAAGAACGCATTGCTAAAGCACCCGAGCAAGTGTTGAGGTAAGTTTGCTTTCATATTTATTTAGATATCACATCAAGTTGTATATTAAGTTAATTTTCATTATATTGTGCTATTTGGGTCCTTTTGTTTTTGGCGTGCGAACAATTTTAAGTGGATTCCTAACCTTTTATTTTCCTCTCCTACCTTATTAATTTTTGGTAAATTATTTATTCTGAGAAGTTTAACATGATACATTCAAACTGTTTAAATCAGAATGTCATTATATAAGAATATTGGTGTATATTCAGTCAGTTTTGCCTGACCAGAGTCCTTATTTGTCAGCACTAAACCTAAAAGGCTGCAACTTATTTATAAAATAATGTCATCAATAGAAATTTAATTTCTACAATCTCACAACATACTTCAACAAACAAGCAGAATGAGCTTGTAATAAGGATTTTCTGAACTAGGAACTTACAACAATCAAATAATAAATCAAATGAACCCCATTATTTATCGCAACTGCCATAAAAACATCACCAACAGGCCATAACTGACAATAAATTAAAACTAAAGAATTTAAAAAGAAATCACAAGTCAAAGTCTAAAACGGCTATCCAAATACCTATATTACAAGACTCCAAGGTCTTTAGTCCCCATTATCCCCTTTTATGAACACCAGTGTTTTTCATACCGCTAACTCACAATGCCATGGTAGAAGATAACAATTGAAGCAGGACAAGCTCCAGAGCACAAATATTAATTCTACATCTCCCCAGAATTTTCCATCATTCTGACATTTATCTAAAATCAATTCAATCCAATTGAAATGGAGCGAGTTGATTTGTTTGGACATTGGAAAATTATTGCTCTTTTAAAAAGAGAGTTCGGTATCTCATTTGGCAAGAGAGGACAGCACTGAAAATGTTATTCCTGAAAATTATACACTTGAACAGGATTCTTATATAGAACTCATAGACAGCATGTGAATAGAAAGTCATGAATAAACATTTTTCATGTTATGCACAATATGTTCAAACTACTATCTTGCATATGAACTTTTAGATTCAGGAATGAAGTGAATGTTTGAAGAACACTGAAAATCACGGAAATGATTAATCCTACTTACTATTTATTTCAAAGCAGCAACAACCAACATGATTGGTATAAATGGTAACGAAGGGATTATCTTAAAAAATCAGATATGCATCCTGTAGAGTGTAGACAATTGAAAACCTATTTAATAAAAGACGTGAGTTCACCTAAAAATTGTTAAGCTTTTCTGCCAGTCATCATCCTCATTAACTTTATAACTCCTCCTTCCTATTTGTTCCTGTAATGTGCTACATAAGATCTTAGCTCTATTTTACAAATTCTTTGTGAAAATTGTAACCATGTTAACTTTGATCGATCCCTTTCATTTCATAAGCCTTTTACATTAATTGATTTATACTAGTTGTGCTCGTTATTGGTGCATCTTCTGATTTTTTCTATGCATGTCAAAATAATTTGTTTATTTTCAAATATGTTATCTTCAATAGGTGCTACACCTTTCATTTAAAATAATTTCACTTTATCATTCTAATTTTACCATACACCTATTAACATTTTCATTTCTATCAAATTCGGTTTGGATATTTGGTATGTATCTACCCAAATCTGATTTCTTGTTCATGCCACTTAGTATACATCACTAAACAATATATATATATATATATATATACTTCCTTTACTTGCATTTGGTCCTATTCGCAGTGGTTGAATACTTTGAAAAGGTTGCAATGTATCCTTGCAATCAGTAAACATCTTTTAGATGGTTTTCTTTATCGTTTTCTCAGGCTTTACTCTTCTTACCATCATACTTCATGATTGTAAACACCACTCGAACTTGTATTGAGGTTGAAAATTGCAAAGAAGATAACCTAAATTATTTTTGCACTCCCAATCAGTCCACCATAAGTACTTACAACCTTTTACCTTTATGTTTGTTTCTACTTGCCATTATTTAATTCCAATTGTCATTCAGCTCCATCATCTTTTTCTTGGCATTTTTTGCTAAAGCTAATGAATCATAATCTCATTGAAGAAACCATTTGATGCCACTTACAATGATCAACTGCTGGATCTTGTTGAATCCACATGTCGGCTGGACCCTTGGGTTTGTGAACTAAAATAGTTTGACGAGTATTACTCTTGAGCTTTTGGAAAACTTGCTTGGTCCTTGGACTTGTTTGGCCTTTTTGTGTGTGTATGGATTGTGACTTTGGGTGATCAAGTCATTAATAAAAGTATATAATTTAGATATTTTGGGTTTATTATTCAGAGTGATAGTGAAATAGATGATGATATTATTAGTAGTATTCAAGTTTGATGGTTGAAGTGGAGGAATGTATCAAGCTTGTTGTGTGATAGTAAAGTACCACTCAAACTTACGGGCAAACTTTATAAGATGGTGGTGAGATTTGCAAGGCTTTATGGTGTAGAATGTTGGCCATTGACAAAGAAGCATAAAATTAAGTGTTGCAGAGATGAGGATGCTCAGGTGGATGAATGACTTTTTACTCCTAGTGACAGAATACATAATGAGCATATAAGTGTGAAAAGATTGGAGCATCTCCAGTGCTTTGATCAATAAAACGTTGGCCTTTCGATGACCCAATTAGGAGAGTATATATATTAGATCTGGCTTATGTTAAGAAATATAAATGTAGATCTAAAAAGACTTGGTTAAAAAATATTAGAAATACTTTTTTTATTAGATTTAAATGAGAATTTGTCTCTTAACATGATACAATGGAGAAAAAGGATTCATGTAGCCGACCCATGTAGTGGGATAAAGACTTGTTGTTGTTGTTGTTTTTGTATGTTATATTAACTTGACTATATTAGTGTTTGTCTAGTCACCATGTAGGCTGACCTTTGAGCTTGTTGAATTGATGTAATTTTGCCAATTTAGCCTTTGACCTTTTTGACCTGATATAGGGTTTTGATTTGATCCATGAACTTGTTGAGTGATATTTTTAGTTTTCTGTTCATCCATGGCTACCAGTGCTTTTGATTTATTCATAGCCTCACCTTTAAGTTTATTGATTCAAGAAATGACCATTTATAATTGTCATGGAATACGTTTATATATATATATATACACACGCCTGACCATTTTTCTTAGCAAATTTTTACTTTCATTTAGCTGTATGAAAGAACAGAAAGAACAAATTGAATAAATGCATTTTCTTCATTTTTTTTCCTTTCTTTTGGAAATTATGTTAGATTTTGATTTCTGATCTGAACATGTAAAATTTTGTAGATATTGTCAGGATCCCGCTGCCAAACCGCTTTGGCCTTTGACAATTGGT
>NW_021319394.1:504772-567740 GCF_001605985.2 Dendrobium catenatum
AAATCATTGCTCCTTTAAAAAGAGAGTTCAGTGTGTGTATGGATTGTGACTATGGGTGATCAAATCATTAATAAGAGTACATGATTTAGATATCTCGGGTTTATTGTTCAGAGTGATAGTGAAATAGATGGGGATATTATTAGTAGAATTCAAGTTGGATGGTTGAAGCGGAGGAATGTATCGTGCTTGTTGTGTGGTAGAAAACTACCGCTCAAACTTAAGGGAAAAATTTTATAAGATGGTGATGAGACATGCAATGTTTTATGGTGTAGAATGTTGGCCATTAAAAGAGAAGCATTAAATTAAGCTAAACGTTGCAGAGATGAGGATGCTCAGGTAGATGAGTGATTTTACTCCTAGCGACAGAATACGAAACAAGCATATATGTGTGAAAAGGTTGGAGTAGCTCTAGTGGTAGATAAGATTAGAGAGACTCGCCTTAGATGGTTTGGTCAATAAAACGTCGGCCTTTTGATGACCCAGTTAGGAGAGTAGATACATTAGATTTGGCCTATGTTAAGAAATGTAAATGTAAACCTAAAAAGACTTGGTTAAAAAAACTATTAAAAATGATTTTTTGATTAGATTTAAATGAGAATTTGACTTTTAATAGGACACAATGGAGAAAAATGATTCATATAGCTGACCCCATGTAGTGGGATAAAGGTTTGTTGTTGTTGTATGTTATATTGACTTGATTATATTAGTGTTTGTCTAGTCACTGGGTAGGCTGGCCTTTAATCTTGTTGAGTTGATGTAATTTAGTCTATTTAGCCTTTGACCTTTTTGACCTGATAGAGGGGTTTGATTTGATTCATGAACTTGTTGAGTAATGTTATTAGTTTTTTTGTTCATCCATGGCTACCAGTGCTTTTGATTTATTTCATAGCCTCACCTTAAAGTTTATTGATTCAAGAAACGACCATTTATAATTGTCATGGGATAGGTATATATATATAAGCCATTGGTCTCCATCTTTGTATGCTTTTTGATGATGGGTTTTCCAATCTGGTCTAAATCTTTTCATTGACGAGATGTTGGGAAATGGTCGCTTTCTGACGCACTGATAGTAGATCCCCTACCATGAAAGTTTGGGGTGTGGAACTTGTCATTGTGAGATATAATCATCCTTTTCCAATTGCTTTTTTGAGGTTTGGTTGGGTTGCGCTTCATCTACGGTAGCAAGGCATATAGATCTACTAACTGTGGAAGGACTTTTTTTTTTCAATCTTGTGAGGTTATACTGAATGATTAGATAGGATATCTCGACCTCTTTGGGGATTGGGGAGCACTGTCTTGACTCCAAACACATTCAAATTAGGTTGTAGGATACACCCACAGGCCTATTTCAACTTGTCATGCCATTCTTTCTAGTTTGTAGATAATATTTCCGAGGTACTTGATTTGGATCTTGTCCAGTGCCTTCAAGCTGTTTAAGGGTTGCATATAAATAAAAAATAAAAATAGAAAGACGTAGTTCCCCACTTACATGTGATAATGCTAACAAACGCCTGACCATTTTTCTTAGCAAACTTTTACTTTCATTTAGCAGTATGGAAGTACGGAAAGAACAAATTGAATATATGCATTTTCTTCATTTTTTTCCCTTTCTTTTGGAAATTATGTTAGATTTTGATTTCTGATCTGAACATGTAAAATTTTGTAGATATTGTCAGGATCCCGCTGCCAAACCGCTTTGGCCTTTGACAATTGGTCGCCCATCTAAAGCAGATATTCCCAGATGCAACTACTGTAAAGGCCCTCTTTGCTATGAATTTCAGGTAGTACTCTAAATCTTCTATTTTAAAGCTTTGCCACATCTTTTCCATTGTTCTGGTATTCATGAGCTTTGTGTGCTTAGAAGGCACAGTTGGATACTTCATACAATCAGAAATTTTCTACTTTCATCTCCTACAGCATATTCTTCTCATGATATTTTGTTTTTACAATAATCTTGAGAAATTGTCACCCAATCTTCTTAGGCTTCGTTTGTGATGGCTTTCTTACTGTTTCTTAAAGCAGTTTTTTAGTAAAATAAATAATTTTTTGTAGTAAAAAACTGCTTTAAGAAGCAGTAAGAAAGCTATCCCAAATGAAATCTTAATGTCACTCGTCTGCCTGGCTATTGATGTTGAATGAACTGCTGCTATTTATATACTTTTTTTTGTTATTTTTCGTAATGTTTCTTGATTTCTTAGCTATTATATAAAGAATCTATTTGGCTTGGTTTCAGATTATGCCTCAGTTGCTTTTCTATTTCGGTGTAAAGAATGATCCCGACTCCCTTGATTGGGGAACCATTGTTGCGTACACATGTTTTGCTTCTTGTGATGCTAGCATAAGCTACAAGGAGGAATTTGCATGGGTTCAGCTATATCCTACAGCAACAGTAGCTTGATTCATTAGGGGTTAATCCAGGTTTGAATTCGTAACTTAAAATCTATTTTTTTTGATAGTGAGTCCACAGTTGATTTGTTGACAGATTGTAACGTAGCAGGTTCCATTTAGATAATTTAGCAGCAATGTTCCTTAAACATATCTGCCTTTATATTTAGTGCATGTCACTGATAATTTAGGCAGTCATCTAAAGCAAAGTTTATTATTCTTTTGTTGTCTTACCTATGCATAGGGGTGTAAGTGAGTCGAGCGGGCTCGCGAGCGAGCTTGAGCTCGACTCGTTAACAAGCTCGAGCTCAAACTCGAGCTCGTTTATTAAACGAACTCGAGTTCGAGCTTGACGAGGTTCGGCCCGCGAGCTTGCAAGCCGGCTCGAAATTATTAAATTTAAATATTTTTAAAAAAAAAATAATAATTTTTTGCTTGCATTTTAAATTCCCGCCCGGCTCTCTCTCTCTTCTCGATTGATTTTTATGGTGGAACTCGTCTACGTTTGCACTCCTATTCCCGCCCTAGGTCGCGAGCCGGCTCGAGCTCGTTAACAATGGGACGAGCTCGAGCTCGCTTTACAACTGATGAGCCGAGCTCAATAAGGCCTAAACTCGACTCTTTTACGCCCCTACCTATGCATCACTCGAAAACTTTTTACTGATGCTATGATGCACCTACTTGCTATTTTAGTGAAATTTTAGTTAATTTATGAAATATAAGTGGATTCACTAACTAAATGTTAATTACTTCGATTGTTTGAAGTAAAATTTATATATTTTCTTATGTATAAGAAAATTTCTTTATAGTTCATGAAATTATACTAGTTTTACATAATTGAAACAAGCCATTGCAAAAGATAATGATGCATAAAAGAGATTCAACATAAACATAAGATTTCAATACATCTGTTTAATGAGTAAAGGGAAGTATTATTGCCTCTGTTTGCATAATTGCTAAGCTCTATTGTTCTTCTGCTGTGCTAAAGCATCTCGTTTATGCTCTTTTGTTATCTGTGCTGTGCAGTTTCTCCTGTGCTACTGCGACCTAACGTGGATATCACAGACAGCAATCCAATCCATTTTAACGAACATCTTTGGCTGCATCTGAGCGTGTGAGCCACTTAGGGACAGTTTTGTTAAATGTTATATAGATAGAATATTATTTATTGTTCCATTATTTAAGCTATGATGCACTGTTCTTTTTGCAATATTATTTTATTCAAATAATACTGTGTTGTGTAAAACTATGAATTTCAAAATTTTGGTTTGTTTGCAAAGAATTTCAAAAAATTTCAAACATAAAATAATTCTCTTTAAAAAAATGTTGTACTATCACCATTGAATAATTCGATAAAAGGTCAAATGAGTAAATTTCCTATTGTTTTTTATATAATTAGAAATATGACTCTTTGATCTATCATTCTCAGAGGACTCTAGGAATTTTAGCTTGTAGGATTCATGAGTTCCTAGATCAAATGAAATTTAATATGAAACTTATTCTCGCAAATGGGGAAACCTTGAGGTGAAAGGAAGAGCGAAATAAGGTGAAAAGTTATTTCAAGCTCTATTCTATTATTTAACCATATTTGTTTGTAAATGTTATCGAGAAACAATTCAATAGAAGTGGATAGAATGATAACAATCGATAATATGTAATTCTTTGTCACCATTGATATTTAGGTAATAAATTATAAAAAGTTTTGCATTTGTGTTTGTGTAGGAAAATATAGGAAATGTGTAAAAATTTTAAATATGATATAGTGTTGTGACGTCGGACATTACACCGCCATCATTTGCACAGCCGGAGCGCCCAATATGGACATGATGGTACCAAGTCTTTATTTAATAGCATCGCAACGCCCGAGGAGTCGGCGCTGTAAAGCCCAGTCCCTATCTGCATAGTGTTGCCAAGTCAAGGGGAGTGCCACGTAGACGCTTCAGTGCTTAACCGTTAGTAGTGTTGGAGTGCTACAGTTGTAACCGTTCATGACATGAGCGGCACACCTACTCATTAAATAGCGGGTCCACATCAACAAGAGCTGCAACGAAGGAAATCCTTCAGCACTTCGGCGTTAGTTCATTTTATGGGCGCCTCGACGCAAATGTCTCGAGCGTCGTGGCGCCATAATTCTTTTTTTTTTTTTTTTCTATAAATATTTATCTGGCTGAGAAAGGAACTTCTGAGGTTGTCTTTCCCCGAGGGGATATAACTACTTGGAGAATATGGTAGTTTTTTCTGGCAATACCGAGCAAATCCCTAGCAAAACCGTGCAAATCCTGAGCAAATACTGAGTTGTACCGAGTTGTACTGAGTTTTTTCTAGCAATACCGAGTTGTACTGAGTTTTTTCTAACAATACCGAGCAAATACCTAGCACCAAGTTGTACTGAGTTTTTTCTAGCAAATTTCTAGCAAATACCGAGCAAATCCTGAGCAATACCGAGTTGTACTGAGTTTTTTCTAACAATACCGAGCAAATACCTAGCAATACCGAGCAAATCCTGAGCAATACCGAGTTGTACTGAGTTTTTTCTAACAATACCGAGCAAATACCTAGCACCGAGTTGTACTGAGTTTTTTCTAGCAATACCGAGTTGTACTGAGTTTTTTCTAGCAAATCCTGAGCAAATACCGAGCAAATCCTGAGCAATACCGAGTTGTACTGAGTTTTTTCTAACAATACCGAGCAAATACCTAGCAATAGCGAGTTGTACCGAGTTGTACTGAGTTTTTTCTTGCAATACCGAGCAAATACCTAGCAATACCGAGCAAATCTCTAGCAATACCGAGCAAATCCTGAGCAAATACCAAGTTGTACCGAGTTGTAAAAACTCGGTACAACTCGGTATTTGCATGATATTGGTCTTCACAGAGCGGTATTTCTCATTTTTACAAAGCAATACCTAGCAAATACCGAGATACCGAGAAAATCGCGAACATAGCATTTCCGAGTTCCGCTCCAGATCAAGTCGTCGGGCTGCGCGATTTAGAGCAAGAGCACCCTGGCGTCATGTTATTGGCGAAGAAACGTAGCTCTACGTCAGGTAAGAGAACTTAATAATTGTTCGTCGGAGTCTCGGAGAGGCCAGAAGCCCCAAAACTGCCACCTTTTCCCGTTCTCGCGCCTATCTTACCTCCGCCAAGCTTTCTCCGATCGGAAAATCATGGCTTTGTACGGATCTTCAAGACGTCAGGCTTTCCGGTTTGGTGCAACGGCGCCGGCACTGCTCTCCACGTTCTTGCGCTCAGCCCTTGCCCGTCCTATCTCGACGGCATTCAGGGAAGAACGCGACACGTTCGGCCCGATCCTGGTACCCGCCGACAAGTTCGTCGTATTCTTCTCCCTCTTCTTTCCTAGATTTCAACTATTACAAATGAGATTGCTTTTCGCGTTTGTTAACCCAGTTGGGTTTATCACTTTCTCCAATTGCATTTTTTTTTGGCTTTGTCGCAGGCTATGGGGAGCGCAGACGCAGAGATCGTTGCAGAACTTTGATATCGGTGGGGAGCGTGAACGGATGCCCGAGCAGATCATCCGAGCCTTTGGAATCCTCAAAAAATGTGCTGCTAAGGTGGGCTAGGGATTCATATTATAACTGTAATGCGGGGATACGTGATCTAAGCCGAACTTAACGGCATATGTAAGAATGTTTTTGTGCTGCGATAAATTGAAGCTTACCCGCATGCTATTCTGCAACGAATTTAACTATGTGGTGCGATGAATTCAGGCTTACGCATATGGTTGCTTGGCAAACGCTATGAAACTACAATTAGGGCGTGGCTTGGATATGTACAATAAATGATAGAAAATACATCGTTGGTGGGGTTGATAAAATTATAGTCATAGGAAAAGAGAAATTTAAGTTAACTTGAATAGAATATGTTAAAATGATTTGCAAAATATAATTTTGATCCCTCATGTAGCACTCAGTAATAACTAATTGAAAAAGATAAATCATGAAGCTTAATCCAACTAGTTGGGATAAGGTTGTTGATGATGATGTTGTATTTGACAGCTTTGTAACAATTCTAAATAGCTGGGATAATGTTAATACTTAATAATGATGATGATGAAGATGTTTCTGTAGTTTGTAGGTTTGCAACATATGTTGTGCCCTATGGTTATGAAAATATTAATCTCCTAGGGTAAGGGCAGTGGCATGTGTGCGCAGTCAATCTGCCTGACCCTTTTTGCAGCATTTCTTATAAAAGTTCGGTGCTAAACGTAGTCTTCAAGAAGGTTTCTATGTGTGAGATAATGTCATGAACTCTGACTGAGGATGGAAAATCCAAAGATATGAATGTTTATCGTAGGCATTATCTTCTTGTTTTTTAGATACTACAATTTTGTTTTGCCTCCTTGAATTGCGGAGGGAGGGAAAAATCTATTGGTTATTCATCGACGCGGTAGTTCTGTGCAACATCACTTCTCATTTCTTGGTAGTATAACTTTTTCCATTCAAAATTCTTTGTAGTATAACTTTGCCATTCAAAATTTCATGTGGTACAATGTTTGGGTTTTATCTCCAGTTCTTCAGATTACGTCCATTTCAAAGTGCTACCAGCATCTGATTTTGCTTCTCAGTTCTTTTTTCTTACTGTACCTTTTTCTGTAATCTGTATTATCTTTCTCCACTCTATTTTAATTATAACACGTAGTTAATATTAGGGATTTCTGTTAAGCATCATTAAGGAGGATCTAATATTTTGCCCAACATGTTTTTTGGAAATAATGAACTCTTATTATAAATCTTATGTATTATAATCTCCCTTGTTTTCTTGCAGTTAAAAAGTTTGGTGTATGGATTTCAAGTAAAAAGCTAATTACTTCATTTTCTTTTGTTATCTCTTAATATCTGAATGAATCTTCGACAGATATTATCATTTCATGAAATTATGGACTTGCATGCAAAATTTTCTTCCGGGTTGTTAAATTATTTTTATTATTATTTTTTTGTAGTTTGATGCCTTTTATGTAGCTTTCTAATTGACCTTCTCTGGCTGAAGGACATCATTGAAGTTGTAATGCAAAATACATTTCTATGCAGGTGAACATGGAGTATGGTCTAGATCCTACTATAGGTAAAGCAATAATTCAAGCTGCACAAGAAGTTTCAGAGGGAAAGTTAAATGAACATTTTCCTCTTGTAATATGGCAGACAGGGAGTGGAACGCAGAGCAACATGAATGCAAATGAGGTAGCATCATTGCTTTCATGCATTTTTGCTTTTTAATAATTAAATATGCAGCATTAAATTCTAGTTTTAGAGTATATTTGAGGCATTGGCGTTGGCATGGGCTGTGATTTCACACCTTGTTTCCATTCCTCCTTGTGTTAGATTGGGAAAGCTACTTATTTGGTTGTGCAGCTGTCAGGGAAGCTGTTTGCATGCTATCTATATCATTCAGCATGGCTTTGTTACAACATTGATGTGGAAGCCCACAACAAACAGTTATCTCAATTTCTTAATGGACTAGCAGATCATCTTGGCATATTTCATGGACATGTGACTCAGGGAATGCCCTATAGCCATTTTTATGGCACTATATTATAAAGCACATATACCAACCAAAAAAACATTACACAAGCACAAGGACATGAGAACAATAAAACATAGGACACAGTATCTCATGTGCACAATAATTTTTTTAATAAAATATTGTTATACAATGTGTAATTAAACACCTAATGCTAATATTTTCTATCAAAAATCATCACAAAGTATAATCACATATATTACATAAAAAGCTTAAGTATTAGCAAAATAAAAAATAACATTGGTTTAATTACAATTAAATTTTAAAATATCATAAAGTTTGCCTATTCCCCTGCACCAAACCATCATTAACATTAATTATTAGACATGATTTTAGTATTGTACTATTTACCCAAAATATCAAAACCCAAAATAAATTATATAATTTTCAAAATAACCATACAAAATATTAACACTACCAATTGGACTATACAAGCATGGCACCAACCTGAATCTAAAATTTACTAAACTAGTATGTTCTGTCTATGTCGTTGTGTGTGCTTGCTATGTCTGACACTCCTACTCTTATTTTGGATAACAAAATTTTCATTATGTTTGGTGTGTGTTACTCCAACACATATTTACAAGTTTTTTTTATTTGTTTGGATTTCATAGGAGCTATATATGCATGTGATCATAAACATGTGATGCAAAATATTTAATCCTTATTTAGCAGTTGAAATAATTTTTATCTGACTATATTCCATTATATATCTTATCTAAATATTTAATCCTTCAAAATTCAATATACAATCCCCTCATCTATGTTATTGATATCCTCCTGTTATCCACAAAGTTTATTTTTTCATTTATTTATTATTTCTGTTTGTTTTTTTTTTTTTGCTTTAATCTATTTACCCACTTGATATACTTCTCTCTGTTTTTCGCTCCACAGGTGATAGCTAATAGAGCTTCTGAAATTCTTGGCCATAAACACGGTGAGAAGTTTGTTCATCCAAATGACCATGTGAACAGATCCCAATCATCAAATGATACCTTTCCGACGGTTTGTTTCTCTACCTGATGCAATTTAGAGGATACTGTCACTTGATGCGACACACTCATTTGTAAATAGTATGCTTGCTAAAATAGATGGATGTGGGAAAACCATTTCATTTGTAAAACTTATGGAGCCATAGAAGTAATCCGTTAATGCTATATCTAACAGATTCCCACTGGTGAAACCTTAGGAGTTATCTGTCTTATTTTTTGCAGCACACGTTGCTGGTTTTAGAGTGTATGGTAGATTTTTCTTGTTTTTGTAGGCCAGTTTGATTTTTTTTGCCCTTTTGGATGAGAATGAGCCAATATATTTTCCACGTATTTTTATCAGGAGGGGCAAGGTTAGCGTAAGGATTGCTGGATTGAAAGTGAATGGCAGATGTTTTTTATTTTCGTTACACCCATCTGAAGTCTGTTGCCCTTTTGGATGAGAATGAGCATGATTTATGGTAATACCTTTTAGAAAACTTTTCCCTAAACTTCGACCAGTCGATTCAGACTGGTCAAATTTCAAGTCAAAGACGAGCATGATTTATGCTAATTGGCTGGGTTGTTGTTGCCAATATATATGTCACTACCGTTGCTAGTCCCAAGTCCTAGATGAGAATAGTGGAGGGTTGCATTAGGTAGTTGACAACAAGTGTAAAATTTATCCAATAATCATGACATGAATCCTTTAATATATTGTATTAATGCTAGGGTGTTCCTTGAAAGCGATGTGTTGTATTGTCTGAATACAACAAAAAATGTACAAAGGCCGCTACATGGGATCTAACATGATTTTATTTCATATTAAAATATTAACAAAATAAAATAAAAATAAAAGCAAGAAGTGATCCTAAACAGCTCTTTGGTCTTTAGTCTTTTTTGCATGTTATCTCATCTTGTTGAGAACATTTAATCTTGTTGCATTTGAGCTATCATCCAGAATTCTCACAGATATAAGTTTAGTTATTTTAATGCTTCAATTTATGGTCTCTTTATTTGTGTTTGTGTTTGTAGATATATGAGTGCAATTGATTTACATATTGTTCTTTGTGGTAATTTTGTATCTTCTTACCTCTTTCAGGTTATGCACATAGCTGCTGCTACAGAAGTAAATGCCAGTTTTATACCAAGCTTGAAACAACTTCATGATTCACTTCATGCAAAGGTAAAACTATTTTTTATTTTTTCCTGAGTAACGTGATGTGATATTCCACTTCATATTATTAAAGTTAAATTATTGAATGGCTACGAACTAAAGGTTTGTTGCTCATATGACTGTGTTACTTTTCAGTTAGTGGTGTTTGCTAAGTTTGATGCTAAGTTTTGTGTACAATTCAGATTAGCAGTAGCATCAACTGCAACCATGATATTTGAGGGTAGATTTTGATCCATAGAATTCTCCCCTAAGTCATGGGTGCTAGGATCAATAATAGTTGATTTTCTCTACTTTTTACAACAACAACAACAAAAACAACAGCAACATCATGCCTTTATCCCACCACATGGGGTTGGCTAATGAATCCTTTTTTTCTCCATTGTATCTTGTTAATAGTCAAATTCTCATTTAAATCTAAAAAAGAAAGGTCATTTCTAATATTTTCTAACCAAGTCTTTTTAGGTCTACCTCTACCTTAACATAAGCCAAATATAAGACATCTACTTTCTTAACCGGGTCATCGGAAGGCCATCATTTTGTGTGACCAAACCATCCAAGACAACTCTCTCTAATCTTAACTTCCACGGGAGCTACTCCAAACTTTTCACGTATATGCTCATTTCGTATCCTGTCTCTAAGAATAGAGCCACTCATCCACCAAAGCATCCTCATCTCTGCAACACTTAACTTAATATTATTTTCTCTATTTTTCGCTTAAGTAAAATTTAATAACTATAAAATGATTAGTACATCAAGAGAAATGGCCAAGAATTACTTGAGGAAAAAAGAAGTACAAGTGACAAGATAGAGATAATTTGATATACTGTGATGCGAAGTCATTGATAACATGAAGACTACAAAATAAAGCTCATTTAAATCAACTTGCTTGAAATTCGAAGAAAAAGATGAATAATGTTGATTTTTTTTTCTTATTCTTGCTTTTTTTGGTAAATAGAATAGGAAACCTTCTTTCCATCATAGAGTTAACACTTTGGGTGCTCACATACTGAGTCTTGAAGTTGGTGAACTTCTTGGTCATCATTTTGTTAACATATTACAAAAAGGTGATTTGTTGCAATAATAAATGGAGTGGGATTAATGTTGATATTTGTGGGTGTTGATGTGACCACCATAGTAGAGTTATCAAGTGAAAACTTAAGATTCTTTAAATCCAAAGATGAACCTAAAATAGGGTCCAAGATTCGATTACAAACCTAATCTAATAAAGAAACCTCCATTATGCTATAGGGTTGGATCTGATCATTTGATTTTGCCTTTGCATTAGATTTGAGAGAGCCTTGAAACATTCAGAGAAATTATATCTAAAAGTTTTGCAGGATAAATAATATGCTATGATGCGTTTAAATTCATCATCCCTCAACCAATACCCATAGATCAAAGAGTCGGTTCAATACCCTTTCATTAATTGAGAGGTAATTTTTAGTTCAACTAGACTCTTGGCCATAGGACTTGAAAGATTGGTAGTAGCATTATTCACTTTCAAAGATTTGCCAAATATAAAATCCAGATAATAGAAATTGGATTGATTGAAATAATGTAAATAGAATTAGTGAAATACAATCCAAATTGGAGTGATATATGATTTCTCAGAAGAGTAAAAAATAGGGTGACCATTTTGGCATATGCATCAAGAAACCATTAATGTGGTGGGATCCCCGAGAGAAATGTCCAGTGTAGTTTGCTTGTAAAGAGAGTCTAATACTAACATGATGGTGGTCAATGAGCCCAATGGAATGGTCACCAACTAAATGTAAATCAGCCATAAATTTATGAATAATCTCATGGTTATGGTGGTCCATCAAAAATTTTCCAACAATAGAGAAATAGAGAGGTGTAGCAACATCTGATTTCTATTCAGTGACGATGAGAGGAGGTTTGCCCAAATATGTGGTTGGATGCTTATAAGGAATTGACACTGAATCTTAATGCAAAAATAAAGGGAACTTGTTGTTTGTTGAGAAGGAATGAAATAATGGATCTTTTTTCCCTTTAATGTCATTTGCAAACGAGTGAGAGCGGGCAATTGGAGATGACATTTGTAAAGGAATTGAAACAGGAGGATGAACTTCTAGGAAGCAAGATGTCACCAGGATGGAAGGTGATGTCATAGTTGGAGGTTCATCCAAAATCCTAGGAGAAACAAATGTGTAAAAAGGTGGGGTCTAATGAAAAATTTGTGGTAAAGGAGGACAATCCAAATTAGAAGCTGTAATGGTTGTGGTAACAACCTAAGCCAAAGGAATTGAACAAGCATGACACAAAGGTGATAGGAAGAGTGAAAATTGCCAAAAGATAAAACATACATTAGAAGAAAGCAGCATTAGAAGAAAGCAGCATGACTGTCTTTATTGCAAGAGACACCAACATCAAATGCCCTCCGTAAGTCTGAGCGTAGGATGATTTGGACGCCGACACCATGAAACATCGACGTAGGGGCCAAGAAAGCGAGCACAAGTCATACAATCATAGTTACAAAAAGATCGACCTGATGACATATAGAGAGCTCAACAACAATGGAAGTTGTGAGTAATACGGTCATTGCATTTGTGACCAATGGGTGCGATACATGCAAATGACGAATGTGCCCCACACGAGAATGATGGTTGTTATGAGATGATTCATAGAGTGCGCACGTTAAGCACAAGTGTAAACAAGGGTGAGCATGGTACGCTTACGAGGGGGCCATTCATAACACTATTTTGTGCCTGAGGTCATAAAAAATTTTAGTTCATGTGGTTTTAACTTTTTTTTTTTCCAAGTTAGAAGTCATCAAGGATGTTGAATTAGATAAATTACATTTATTTTTGAGAATTGATTTGATTTTATATTAGAAAGATCTACTATACAAGTGATTTTTGTGTTAGGACAACTAACCAAAAGTATAGAGAACAAATAAATGATCTTCACATGATTTTTATTCATTTAGAGAGAGCATATGATTTAGTACATTGGAGATTAATTTGGTATTTTTCAAGGAAGGAATGTGTGTTGAAGATATGCTGACTTAAATAAAAATATGTATAATATAATATAGTTTGGCATTAGAAGTAGTTGTGGGATGACTTAAAGTGTTTTCAGTTATTTTAGGTTTATATTAAAGACTGACATTGACTTAATTTTTTTTGTATTGGTTATAGATATGTATATAAAGAATATTCAAAGTGATGTGCTTTGGTTTATATATATATATAATTGATGGGACATCAACAAAATCAATAAAAATTGGAATAACGAAGTAAATGCTTAGAAGTTAGAGGCCTTGTAATTAGTAGAACAAAGAGGAGATATATGTATGCAATTTTTGTGGGTATTATGTTAACAATTATCATTTAATATTAGTATAAGATAAGGTGATATCTGATCTGATATATTAAAGTATTCTAAATCTATTATACAAAAAATATAGTTATAAATAAGGATATAACTTTCATATTCAATATTGAGTAATTAAAATGGGGAACTACCTCAGAAATATTGTGTGATAAAGGATACCATGAGACTTAAAAATAAATTTCACAATTAAGTATGTGATGATATATCGATCCGAATGTTGAGTTATAGAAATGTTATTAATATTTAAGTTTAGTATAAGTGAATATTATGACGGCTATGTGAAAAAATTAGGAATGATAAATTAAATATTTGTTATATTAGAAAAAAATGATAGAGTAGCATCTATTAAATATAAGATGATTTAAATAGACTTATATGGCTGGATATGTTCAGTTAAGGATATATAAAGTGTCTGTTGTATGAATAGATAAAAGAAATGTCAGAGGATTGAGGGGTTGTTTGATTTGATGAAAATTGAATGATGTGTAAAGTAAAAGTAGCATATTAACAATACTTTTAATTGTTTGGTTTAGTATATTGCAAATGCAAGATTTATTTATTTATTTGAATACAGAGAATGCCAAGTAAAATAGTAGCGCATTTGAAATAATAGTTGATTCGTGATCTCGATAGCTAGTGCGACAGTGGTGGCCTGAGATGGGCGGCGATGGCCAATTGCTGGTTAGCATCACTTTTACTTGCGCATTGTATTTGGAATTTGCTCAAAATGGGTGAATTTAATATACACACAAAATGAACTAGATGTTGATTTCCAAATGCACTTGGAAAACACTTTGCATTTGAAATATATCCATCCAAACGCTTGAATTTTCAAAACCCTTCGACGCAGGTGCTTAGGGAGGGGTGGTTCAACCAAAATGGCTCCTAATCCTCCTCTTCTTTTCTTTTTTATTATTATAGTTGCTTCTTTAATTCTTTTTTTTATTTACTCCTCTTGCCTTTAAAAGGTTAAAAATAGAGGAGTCCTTAGGAAGAGATTTCAAATTTTGATGTTTAGAAAGAGAGCCACAGCTCTTCTTGTTCTCTATATCCTGGAAGCCCTCCAGGTGGTGGCCAAACCTCCCTTCCTCCCTTTCTCTGTCGTCAGCTTTCGTCGCCTTCCAGTCCATGGAAACCCAGCAACCCTCTGTTCCAGCAGCCTACTGCTCTAGCATCGCTTCCTCCTCCTCTTCCAGCCAACAGCCTTCTTCCTCCAGCGGACAGCCGCTTTATTCCAGCCAGCCAGCCAGCAGTCCCGGGGCTTCAATTCTCTTCTTCCAGCCAGCCAGTCTACATTCCAGCCGACCCGAAGGTGCAGAACTCCTTCCAAGAAGACTGGATTGCTGCTGTCCTTCTTCCCTCCACCAAGAAATTGCTGGCCAACCTCCATCTGTCCTAGACAGTTGCAATTTGTCTTTTCTAGCTATAGTCCTAATTTGTTTTCTGGTCAAGAAACTTGTTGCAAGAGTCTTTCCTAAACTTCTCAGGCCTCAATAAGGCTTGTTAATTATAATTCTAGGTATAGTGTCTACACTTTTTGTTTCTTGTAAACTTTAGATTGTCACCCTTGCGTTTATTTTATACTCAAAATGCTACCAACCAAACAGACCCTAAGAAGAATCATGGTTGGCCTAAGATTAGATGGATAAAATTTGATCAAAATGGTTTGTGAAATATAGTTTTAACACATCAAACATCACTCAATAGCAATGAATGCAAAATGAGGATTCATAAAATCATTCCTAAATGATTGGGATAAGGCTAATGATGATGGTGATGAATCTCTATCAAAGGCTCAAAGTTAAGGAGAGATTATCCAATCATTTATTCATGGAATGCAAGAATATTTGTATGGTTTGTGAAATATAGGGTTAACACATCAAACATCACACAAAAACAACGAATGCAAAATGAGGATTCATAACATCATTCCTAAATGATTGGGATAAGGCTAATGATGCTGGTGATGAATCCCTATCGAAAGCTCAAAATTAAGGAGATTATCCTATCATTTCTTCATGGAATGCAAGAATGTTTCTATGCTTGCTAATTGATGTAAGTAGAGAAAAAATAGTGAAGATTATGATTGGCTTTTGATATCTTGATTTTTGAAAAGGGAAGAATTTAGTTAGAAGTAGGAGATTGAGAAAATTGGAATAATGAATATCTGAAAGAATGGAGATAGAAAGCAAAGGGAAAGAAGACATAAAGAAACCCTATGAGTAAGACAATTAAGGGTTTAATCGCCCATGGTGATGCCAAAATAAAACTTTTGTTGCTATTCTACCATCAATCAACTGGATAACAATCTTAGGCTTACTAATTATATTAATATCCATAAGTTAATGGAAACTTTAAGTCTAATAAAATTAAAATGATGACAAGTGCATCTAAAAAGTCCAATTAATATCTTACCCTTCATTACTGATAAAATGACAAACGGACAACCAACCTAAAATACCTGATTGACATTATTATTATTTTTAGAAATTATACTCAATATTGATAACCATAAATAAACATCTCACATTATATCAATTATATTCATAAATGATCACCTTTTTGCTTTTATCTTGTGTTCGTCCATCTGTGTTTGGTATCTTTTTTGTGCAGTGACCATAAATGGATGCACTTATAAGAATTTTAAGTTATCAAAAAGGTTATGTCCATTTAGAACGGCATCATTTTTTTTTCTTTTTAAAGCATTCTCTTTTCCAATGATTTTGGACTATGGTGTAATTTAGCATGATAAGTTATGACCATTCATAAATTGTGTTACTTAGGTTGGTTTGAATTGTCCACATCACAAATTTAATATTTAGAAAAAAAACATATTTCTTTATTCCATGTAATAATCTCTTATTTATTTTCCTAGTCTGTTGAGTTTAAAGATATTGTGAAGATCGGGCGAACACATACCCAGGATGCAACTCCTTTAACTCTTGGACAAGAGTTCAGTGGATATACAACACAGGTGTCCTTTCAGCAGTATCATAGCGTGATGCCTTTTATTGATATCTTTACTCTTTTCATTGGTTATAAACTTATAATGCATCTTCATATGCTCTTCTTGTAGGTGAAATATGGAATTGCTCGGATAAATGACACTCTGCCACGCTTGTATCAGGTAACCAATCCAAGCTAATGTACTTTAGCAAACTATATTGCTAGATCGTTACTGATCTGCACCTTAAACAGCTTGCACAAGGTGGTACGGCAGTGGGAACAGGATTGAACACGAAAAAAGGGTAGGCTTCAGTGAACTTGCTATTTTTTACCCTCCCTTCTCATAGATCTTTCAAGTGATTTATTTTTCTTCTATTCTTTTCATGAACCTTCCATGAGATTAGTTATGCTTTATGAACTGCTTTGGTTTGTCACTAAGTTATATTTTTCCTTTTCCTCGAAATGGAGTTGGCAAACGATTTACATTATTTGGGGTTTTTCTTGATAGAAAATGAATGTGGAAAAGCTTACTGTTTCATACTTGAGCTCTTCTATTTCTACTGTCATTTACTTCGTATACCTTGCGAGAATGTTTAATTGCTTGATTAATTATTTTTGGTTCATTGCCTCTCCATAACTAGCAGGCTTGAGAATCTATGCACTTGCCTTCAAGTTTTCTGCACTAGTTAGGGAGTTTGTTGGCGTTATGAAGATCTTTATATTAATTTGTGCATTAGAACTTCATTACGGTTTTTGTTGTTGTCCGTATTTTGAGGAAATTTGGCCTTGGACCCCCACCTCACTCAGGAGTTATTTACTTTGTGATTTACACGCAACATGTCTTTTGCTTTTATGTGGATAATCACGTTCCACTTGTAGCTTTTTTGGTTCAACCAGCTTTTATTTCATACTGGCATACATTTTCAGATTTGATGTCAAGATTGCAGCTGCGGTTGCTGAGGAAACTAATTTACCTTTTATTACAGCAGAAAACAAATTTGAAGCATTGGTTAGCCCCCTGCCTTTACGTTATCTTTCTAAGGAAATTGTGTTGCATATTGTATTTTTGTTTGTCATTTTTGTAGGGATAATGATCCATTTTTTTAATGTTATTGGACTTAAAAAAACAATCTACTTGCACAATTGGTATTAGTGAAGGCAGTTCTATACAAAGCTGCTTGCCATGGTTATCATGCCTTTGACAACTCCCAAGTGTTGCTATTATAAAACCTGAATCTTTGGATTTTATTTTGATAGCTAGGGCGTTAGTTTTATGGCATTCGAGGCTTCCAATGGGTACAAGTTCTTAGGATTAACTACATTTCTTGGGTGTGCAAGAACTCTCGATTAAGGAGGTTGCATGGCTTTAATCTTTTATTGCGTTCCGTAAACCCAGTTAACTTGTTGCTTCATGCTTAGGTAATGGGTAAAGGGCTGATGTTAAACACTATTTAGATCCCTATAACATAAGTATTTATCAGGAAGACCCATCCAAAGAGCCAGAGAGCTTTCATTGTGGCTGTTTGTTGCCTTGTTAGGAGCTATGGATTCCTTTTTCCTTTTCCCATGATTAATTAGTTATGTATTGATGTGAGCTAGAAAAAACCTTCAATGAGTAATTACTCCTCTTGAATGGATAACAATTTCAATTATGTAGTTACATTGATTTACTTTTATTATGCTTTTCGTATATACCTCATAAAGTTTTTTTGCTTCATTCATAAAGAATACTTGTTATGGTAAACCTTATCTCCCATGATTTTCTTACTAAAATTTTATTGAGTAGATTTAATTTAAAGAGCCAAGGAGTTTTCAATGTGATTGTTGATTGCCTCATAAGGAGTCATGGATTCCCTCATTTGAGGCTGCACCAATAGAAGAGTGGAATTCTGCCAGAGGAATAATTTTCATGTAAGACCTTGGCATGCTCTAGAAAAGAGATTGCTAATAAAATACTTGATCGTACCAGGTAGGACTGATTTCCGGAAATATCTGATTACTTAGTGTAGAGCTTGAAGGAGAAATTATGGCCCATCCCGTGGAGCCTTTAGCAGAGGTCACAAATTTATTATGCGGAACCCTTGCTTTATTTTTTCAAATATTATTTTGGTCACTTGGTACTAAACATTTCCTCCGTAGACTTTATTCCATGTGATAAAATCACATGTTCTCTCTTCTCATTGTCGTGCTTTTGAGGATGAGAAAGGGATTTTCTCAGTTATTAATTAGTAATATTATTTAACTACTGTTCCTTAATACTTTAAACTACAGTTCCTTAATACTTTGTTTTGATTTAAATAATGCACTTTCATTGAGTGTATTCCATGCCATCTTTTTAGAAGTTTTATTTAATTTAATTTATGAAATCTCATTTATAAAGTTATGCAGGCAGCACATGATGCCTTTGTAGAGAGTAGTGGAGCCTTAAATACAATTGCAACTTCTCTTATGAAGATTGCAAATGATATACGACTTCTTGGAAGGTAATTTTTTCGACAAATTCATAGAACTTTGTTTCGGTAACTGAAATATAAATCATATCCAGGGCTTTACACTTACACTTCCTTTGAAAACTTGTCTTAGTGGTCCTCGGTGTGGACTTGGTGAGCTGATTCTACCTGAGAATGAGCCGGGCAGCAGTATCATGCCTGTATATGCCTTCTGCATGAACCTTAATGATTAAGTTTTTTTCCCTTATTTTTTTTTCTTGCATTTGAAGTGCAACCCTTGCAAGTTCTTTCAGTTTGAAATTAATTGCCATTGCAGATATAATTGGGGCACTTTTTTTATTTCAGGGAAAGGTTAATCCTACGCAATGTGAAGCACTCACCATGGTTTGTGCTCAGGTAAGCTTTCTTTCTTTTCTGGTACCATTTTTATGATGGATTTGCTATCTAGCCCTTTTATTGCAGAAAAAGAATTCTAACTACTATGTTTAGAGAAGTGGGTTAATATGGATTCCATCTCCTTTGATTTTGATTTTCATGTTGATGTATGTGTTGATGCAGAAAATACTCTTATGAATTGACATTCCGGGGTGATTTGCAAATATTTGTTTTAGCTTCTTTCTATTATGAGTGTGGTTTTTCCTTGTGCCAGAGAGTCTTATGTTCTTTTCTCCATATTATCTGTTCCTTAGTTCTTATTTAAAACTTCGTAGCTTCAACCAGTTGTGTATGCATATTGTTGAACAACTGACACCCCTTCATCTATGCAAAACTATACTTGTCCAGAGATTTCATTTTGGCTATTCCTATTATCCCGTTTGCATCCATTCCAAGGCAAATTTTTTTATATTTTCAAACTGCTGTACCATTTTTGAGTGAGTACATAAACTTTGCAAATTTATCTTGACATATTCACAGCATTTCAAGCTAAAAAGTATGTTGATGTAGATTGTTCATCCTAGCGGGCATCCCTTGCTTGCTTTCAACACCCAATGGTAACCCTTTGCGGGTGATCCCTTGCATTCAATTCAGGTTGTGCATTCTTGTGCTCAGCTCTGGCTAAGCTTTGATGCCGCTTCCCTTGTGATCACTTGCCGATCTCGCAAGTTCTTGCACTCTTGATTCCTCAATTGTGGTTGTGAGCGCCATGTGTTTCTTTGTGCTCTCCCTATTGCATCGATTTGTAAACTGCTCTCCCGTAATATGGTTCCTATGTGCGTGTGGCTGGTGGTGCACTTGGTGCTCTCTTTGTTCTAGAGTGTTGTTCCCTTTGTGTAGGTGCATATGCCATCTTTGTCCTCAGTGCCTAGGGTGGTGCCCTTATTGCTTTGCTAAATCTCGTATCTTATCATTTTGTGATCTACTCTTTATATTCGGGATCATGCCTCATTACTTCCACTAGCTTTGGATCTTTCATCAATACCCATTCCATCCATTTTGTAGGCTACGCCTTAGTTACTATCGCATTGTGATGCTACCCGTATGGCTAATCTTGCTGTGAGGGTTACGCTCTCTTTTGAATCTACTTTGCCTTTTGCTTTTTGATTATTTGCTAAGGTTAGTGGGGATAAGGGTCTTGTTCCCTTACCTGATACCTCTCATTTCCCCACATATTTTCAGTAAGGGCTTTAATAACTCAAAGCTAGCTGTCATCCTCCTTTCAAGGTAAATTAGCTCTCATTTTATCTAACAAGGAGATCTTTAAGCTGACATTGCTTTTTCTTTCTCCCTTGGTTGCAAATTTTCTTTGGGCCATCCTAGTATGGAGATTATTCATAGATTCATGGATGATTTGAGCTTGGTTGAGGATAATATTGACATATTGTTGAACTTATTGATTCTCGTGATATTCTTATTTAAGAGAAAATGATCAAAATGGTCCTTCAACTCTTTGTGAGGGATCATAATAATCCCAACTCTTTTGAGAGATTAATTTGATCCCTCAACTCTTTAAAATGGGACCTTTTTTGTCCTAATAACAAATGTTAGGATATAGATGATTCATAATCACTATATTTTGGCGCTAATATTAGCATTTTGTAGCACATAAGAGATACCAAACAAAAACTTTCCAATTTTATTGAAGGGATAGATAAAAAAAAGTATATCACCACTCTTCAAAATAAACAGGGCTTCAAATTAGTTGTTATTAATGAGGACCTTTCAGCTCTTCTTTTTTGAAAGCTGTTTCATTTTCCACCAATTAGCCTCATCAGTGTATTTTATTTTTAGTTCCTTATTATGCATGTTGTTTTCTTTGTTATTGACTGATAATAATATGTTCTTTACTTTATTTTTAAAAAAAATCATAGCATTTCCCAAATTTCCCTTTCATATTTGTATTCATTGTTTACTTCCAACTCAATTTCTTTTTCTACTATTTTTCTTTGATGATCACCACGCTCATCCTAAACTCTCTAGTAGCTTCATTAGAAGTCTACTCATGTGGCTCTGCATTGCACCCAGGCCCTATGTGTCATTTGAATGCAATTCTAAACACTATGATTGAGTGAACTGTCGCTTGGATTTGTTCAAAAGCTCTACAATTATTCTTTTAGATGATAAAGTACTCTGCAAGATGAATCCTTTATTGACTTGAATTACGAAAATCAAGAGTTATTTTGTTAGCAATTTGTTAATAACTATTAGTATTTAGTAGTGTATTATTTCTTCTAAATATAAGTTAGGGAATCCTGTCATATAAGACAGTTTGCAGGATGAATAAAATTCATTATCATCTCTTTTGGGGTTTGATTCTTGATCAGTTGTGAGACCTTAAACGTTGAAAACCTTTTAGAAGAGGTTCTATTTATTTAGGCGTAAGGCTTGCTTATCTTCTTATTTTTATTAATCATTTTATCTTTTTCATCTACCTTACTATTTTTTCTAATTTGATTTATGATTGTTGAGCATCAGATTGGTATTCAGTCTATGGTTTGAATCATTTCCATCTTTCCTATGGCCTATTCAGCGCAAGTAATAAACCCATAAAATTTTTTTCCTACCTCGTCTAACTACTTGTATCTCGGATGCACACGTCCCTGAGCATTACCATGTGCGGTAATGAGATTTATGCATGAGGAAGTGAAATGTTGAAAAAATAGAAAAAAAGAGAAGAAAAAGAAATAGAAAAAGAAAAAGAAAAGAGGATGGCTCAAATCAAGGGAAAATGAGAAAAAGTAGAGGTAAAAAAGGAAAAGAAAGAAAACAAAAAGAGAATAATTAGATTAGGTTTTACAAATAAATTGTGAATCTTTGGCAATTCAATCCAACTTCTATAAAGCATCCACCTTGTGCTCATGTTTATTAAATTTATTAGCAATTTCTTTGTATTTTGTTAGCAATTTGATAGTTTGTTAATGGCCTCTTTGCAATTCGTTATTCCTTCCCACTGTAGATATGAGAATTATGGGTCCTGTAAGACTATCTATGGCGTAAATAAACATCTATCTTAAACATGCATAAATTATTTTATTTTTAAATATTCCAGAATTTAATCATAGATCATATGTGAAACCTAAAACCCTTTAAAAAATGTTTTCTTTTTGTCCAAGCGTGAATCTCGTTACTTTTATTACTTTTTATCTTTTAAAAATTTCATATTATTTATCTAGTTATTTGGAAGGTTATCCCATATCAGATGGTAGGAATGGCATTTGTTGGAGATTTAGAAAATGGCCTTTTATGTAATTTATGCATGTGACACAAAAGTTTAGAAGATGTACTACTAAAGTTGTAGGTAAAATTAATGTGCAAGTGTTAGGAGTAAAAATAGGTAGTTCAAAAGCAATACCATAACATGGCTAGAAGTTTTTCAGAAAGATTTGTGGAAAATAGAGTTAGCAATTGAATGGGCAAGGTGGGTTGATAAAGCCTTTCTCAGGTGGTTGGGGTTAGGCTAATGATAATGATAAAAAATGATTGAATCCGTGAGTTTGCATTTTCAATTGGTGACTATTTTCTTTCTATACTATTGTGAAGTTCCTTGAGAAAAAAGAAGTTGAACTCTTAAACAATGAGTTGTCTTTTAGTGTAATGTTTGGAATTCCATCAAAAAAATATCAAGGTTAAGCTTGCGCAAGAGCAATCCTGAGATGAGTGACCTCCTGGGATGCTGCACCAACGGGACAAAATTGTGAGACCGTTAGGCCAAAGCGATACCTTGATATTCAAGAGTTTGAGCTATTATAAAATGGTATTAGAGCAACACATCAGCCGAAAGATGAGAACTAAGTGTCATACATGACAAAGTGCTACGTCATAGGGGCCACCTCTTGAACCTTATATGGGACAAGGGGCTACATGGTGGAACCATCACTTAAACTTGTAGGGGTCACCTCTAGAATCATATTCGTCTGGTGGATGCACTATAGGAAAACACGCCATTACCGGTGGACTGTATCCGCCGCTAACCTTTAAAATCCGACGGAAATCTTCAGTTTCCGACGCATTTCCGTCGGATTTTCATCCGCCGGTTTTTCGAGCGTCGCTAAATATTTACCGACGGGTATAATCCGCCGGTAACCATTCCGGCGCACGTTCCGGCGCATTGCCGACGCAAAATACGACATGGAAGACGTTGATTTTCATTCCATAATTCCGACGACTCATGCGTCGGTAGTTTACGTCGTATGGCTCCGACGGAAACTATCGGCGCATAAGTCGTCATAAGGTCGCCGTAAATAAGCAACGGCTTAGTTCCGGCACAACCTATGCGTCGGAAATATCCGGCGGATACAACGCCGGAATAGGCGACAGTAATTTCCGGCGCATACAAATACGCCGGCATGATCGATCCACTTCGTTGTATCGTCGTTTCCGTCGAATTTCCGATGCATAATCCGCCGGAAACCTGTAGCATCGACTAAAAAAAATTGCCTTCCCAGCCAACAATCAAATTTCCACACCTGCAAACCTATACGAAAGCACTTCTATATGACAGCTATATACATAACAGATATAAACAACTTCAACATATACTCAAAAACATAAATGTTCATTCAAAAACATAAATATCCATGTTAACATTATTCAATAGCATCAAAAAACTAAGAACATCACAAATGGTTCATTAACACATGTTCACATAAATAAACAAGTTCAAATGACTAAAGTAAACTACTCTGAATCTGTGGACTCCTCCTCAGCTGGAGCTGCCTCTTTTCCACTAATCTGCTCCCTCATTCTACGCATTTCATCCAACAACTGATTCTGTTGCTCCTACATCTGCATCTGCATTTGGATATGTGCTTGCAACTGAGCTTGCCAATCAGCTTGTGATTTCCTTACTTGTTCTAGCTAAGCTTGAAGGGCACTTATTTGTTGAGCTTGTAAGGAGTCATGAGAACTGGATGCGAAGCTGGATGCAGTAGAGGAGCTCATCCCCTCGTATGCCTGAGCTTGCGCACTTAAACCATAAACTCTACCATGCTGCATTCCTCCGACGGCCTGAGACCAGATGTGATACTTAGAAAACTCCACAAATCCGCCAGAAGAGCCCTCACTTGATGCGGCATGAGTCTCTCGAAGCCGTGTATATTCCTCCTGTGAAAGTAGAATATAAATATATATAATTAAACTAAAAATAAGAAATATTAAGCACATATAAATAACCTATATATAAGAGCAAATAAGTAATGGATTTTCGCTCAAGTAGATGTAAAACTGAATATATAGAGATGTAAAAAGATAGGGTTCTTATAGAAAATTATGATCATTTAGCATTGTCTCTAAGAGTAAAGACACTCATCCACGTACAGGAGCATCCTCATCTCTGCAATACTTTTCTATCAATCACACAATAGGCCTGAAGCATTCCTCCACTATCACACAATAGGCCTGAAGCATTGTCTCTAAGAGTAAAGATACTCAGCCACTTGAGCATCCTCATCTCTATAATACTCAACTTAATTTTTTACTTCTCTTTTTACATCTCCACTTGAAATATGATCAATTTGTATCATATCTAAAAGGGTGAAACCACTCATCCACCGAAGCATCTCATCTATGCAACACTTAACTTAGTATTAGGCTTCTATTTTTATGGCCAACATTCAGCACCATAAAGCATTGCAAGTCTCACCACCATCTTATAGAATTTTCACTTATGTTTGAGGGGGACTTTTTTATCACACAATAAGCCCGATGCATTCCTCCACTTCAACCATCAAACTTGAATTCTGCTGATAATATCCCCTTCAATTTCACCATCACTCTGAACAATAGATCCAAGGTATCTAAAATGTCTACTCTTATTATTGACTTGATCGCCAAAAGTCATAATCTCATCTTTAGGTCTATTGCTACTAAAATTATACTCCATATATTTAGTTTTAGATCTACTCAAGCGAAAACCTTTAGACTCTAAAGTTGACCTCCATAATTCAAGTTCACCTTAAACTCCCTCTCTAATCTTATCAACAAGAAGAATATCATCAGCAAAAAGAATACATAAAGGTACATCCTCTTGCGAATGCCTATTGAGAATGTCCATGACTAAAGCAAAAAGATATGGACTTGAGGCAGATCCTTGATGTAATCCACACAAAATAGGAAAATACTTGGTCAAACCACCTTGTGTTTGAACACAAGTAATAGCTCATGCATATACCTTACATGAACAAAAAAAAAAAACTTATATGTAGATCCTCCTTACAATATGCATCCTATATCAAATTACATGAACGACAAAAAAAAAAAAAAAAAGGGAGGGAGGTGTAAACTCAGGGTGAAAAAGTGCTTTCCCCGGCGACGAATGCGATGATCGTCAGCGACGTCGATCTACGGCGGCGAGCGGACGGAGGGCGACGAGGGAGAGAAAAAGTTCTGAAAGAAATGAGCAGTCGTCGGGCTCGTGTTCGGAAATAAGGGTTTACGCCGGCGGATTTTCCGGCGTCTAGGATGCCGGAAAAGTTTCCGGCGCAATATACGTTGGTTTTAAGTCGTTGAGTTTAAATACGCCGGTGTTTTATCCGCCGGTAACTACGCCGATAATGTTTCCGCCGTAAAGTGCGCCGCAAAAATAAATTGCTGCTATTTACCGACGTTTTTTACGGCGCAATATCCGTCGGTATTTTACCGGCGACATGTGCGCCTGGAAAAAACGCCGTAGATATTCCTTCGCATTATGCGCCGCTTCAGGCGCCGTATTTTCCATCGCAGCTTTGTCCGCCGGTAAAATCCGCCAGTAAACGCGTGTTTTCCTGTAGTGATGATTCTAGGATAAGGATACTGACGAGGATGTCAGTTATTTTAGTGAAGGAGATTGTGAAATCTCTTAAGTAATAAGAATCTAAACTCTTAAACATCAAGGCCCTTTTTAGTGTAACAGTTGGAATTTCATTAAGAAACTCCAAGGTTAAGCATTCTCGTGCAGGAGAAAACATGGGATGGGCGATTTTCTGGGAAATTACACCAACGGAACAAAATCGTGAGACCATTAAGTTAAAATGGACAATACCTTGATAGTTAAGAGTTTGAGTTGTTACAACTATTCTAAAGAGGAATTGTCCTGTTGATCTTCTTTGGCAATATTTACAGTTTCTCTTTTCTTGGACCTCCAAGTTTGATTTCGTTTCATTGTGATCAGTGATACAACTATGTTAGAAATTTTAGACCTCTGCTTGTTCATTCTTTATTTGCTTATGACTTATTATTTATTTTTGTAGTTTAGACTATGTTCCTGTACAATTTGTAGGAGCCTTTTTTTTATTTTTCCAGCAAGCGTTTCATTAGCATCCTATTAATTAATAATATAAGTTGTTTGACTGGTTATTGTAATGCAGGTTATGGGTAACCATGTGGCCATTACCGTCGGTGGATCAAATGGTCATTTTGAGCTTAATGTTTTCAAGCCAATGATAGCCAGTGCTTTTCTTCGGGTATGCTCTCTTGTATAGTGAGCTTGATTTGGATTATAATTCTCTTGAGCTAGGCCATTTGCCCATTTGCCAATCATTCAGTTCTACCTACTACTTGGTTCATAATATTCTAATATTTTTAATTGGTTTCTTGGCAGTCTTTGAGGTTACTTGGGGATGCGTCGTCTTCCTTTGAAAAGAACTGTGTGCGAGGAATTGAAGCAAACAGGGAAAGAATTTCAAAGTTGCTGCATGAGGTAATTTTTTTATGCGTGACCTGGTATCATTCTGACTTTCTTTAGATGTTAAAGATAACCAGCTGATCGATTAACGAAATCCTTGTTAATTTCAGTCTCTGATGCTTGTTACATCATTGAATCCTGTAAGTTAGCATTCTGTGTTCAATTTCTGGATCTGAATGGCTGGAGGATTATTTAATTGTCTGACGTATATTATTTATAAACAGAAAATTGGCTATGATAAGGCTGCGGCTGTTGCCAAGAAAGCTCATAAGGAAGGGACAACCCTGAAGGTATAGTCTTTGCTTCTATTCCATAGTTTTTACTCATTGGACGATAGTTTATCTTGCTCTTGCACTAACTGACTGGTTTTATTTAATTTTTATAGACATTGACGAGCTGTTAAAGTATTCAAAGATGTTGCTTAGACATGAATTGTTATTGTTTGTTATCTGTCTCTGATTCTTTTAGCTCTGTTACCTTATGTAGTTTGCTGCATAATGCACTTTCTCACCGCTTTACTTGAAAATGCCATGGCACGGATCTTCGTCAAGTTTTAATCTCAACCCAAGCCTGACTTAATTTTTCCCAGTCTCCTGCAAGCTAGTTGAACAAGACTCAAACTTGAATGAGTGGCCTGAATCTGAAAAGTTTTAGGCTTCGTTTGGTTATCCCATTCCTTTTGTAAACGGTGTTTTTAGAAATGTTGTTTGAGGGAATGGAGTTTTGTAACGGAGAAACCAATATCAAAAAGCTTCTCAAAACAATGGAAAAATGAAGTCCCATAAAAAGCTCTTTTACAGAAGCGTCACATACAAACATGGACAAAAAAATAATTACGCCGTTTCAAAATTGAAAGGCAAAGAAAAGCCCAATCAAACGAGGCCTTAGTTTAGGGTTTAGGCTGTGTTTTTGAGAACTAAAGTAGTGCTTAGTTTTTTTAAAATGCCGCGCTACTAAATCACACATATATGGTTATTCAAAAGGAAGGTTGAGCATTCAACATAAAGTGGTGATTATATATATATATATATATATATATATTGTGCTTCAAATGATTAATATTAGAATGTCGAGAGTCGGGCGTCGATGTCATGTTTGGTATCAAGAGGGGAGACGACAATGCTTTCAACAATCATGCATCGTTATCGTGTAATTGGCATCAAGAATTATTGTCAAGATAGCTTCGGTCGTCGATCTCAAGATGACATCGGTTGTCGATGTTAAGATGATATTAGACAAAGATGAGATGTCTAGATGGCACGGACCGTGGTTGCGGGTGCGTCAAGCTTCAATGTCAACACTACATCAGACTTTGATTTTGAAATAATGTTGTGACAGCATTGGACGTCGCTATTGATATGGCTTCGAGTGTTGTTGTGAAACCTTAGCTGCAACCTACCAGAGAAATGAAAATGTGAATGTTCAGGGAATGAGATATTGAGTGCGGGTAATTGATTTGGGGATTTGGAGAGAAAATAAGAAATTTTATTTTGATTTTTATGCTACATAAAAATTTGAGATATAATAAATTATATTAAAAAAATAATAAAATATTTTAGACATGCGTGTACAATTTATTTTTAATATTTTTTTTAATCGGCATCTTTGGCATGTACGCATGTGTTGAAGGCTTGTAGAACGTGTGTTATGTCCGTACGTGTCAGACATTGTATATCTCTTTAAGGATAGGTGCTGGTGCATCATAGCTAAAATGTAAATTAAAGATAAAGCTTTTGATTCAAATAGGATATCTATTAAGGTTGCAAAGTTATAGGGAGATATTGTAATGGTTTTATTAAGAAATATTTTAATTAAAAAATTGAAGACTAAGAGCATGTTAAATTATTAGAAAATTTTTTTTATTATCAATGTTTTAAGACAAAAGAGTTCTTCTAGATTGTGATAATTATAGAGAGTCAAACTCAAATAAGGAGCCAATCCAAAGATTTCATTAATGCTTGCTAGCATTGTAGAAAGATTGGCCACATGAAGAAGGATTGTCCACAGGGATGGGCAGATATATTTGAAATTACATTAATGAATCTATGAATGCTGTAAGTGAAGATATCTATGATGTACTTATTTTCGTTTGAAAAGTTTCATGGGCCATGAATCTTGGATTCATGTTTGTTTTTTCATTCTAAATTTTATCAAGGATGACACCTATAATACATGTCTTCAAACAACAAAACAATGGGAGCCATTATGGACTCAGATGTTGGTGAATTTGGAGGACTAAAACAACAACAACAACAACGAGCCTTTGTTCCACTACGTGGAGTTGGCTGCAAGATTTTTTTCTCCATTGTATCCTATTAATTTCTATCATGTGTCTACTATCAGAGGAAAGGAAGGCATTGTTTACCGGATGATATTTCAAGATTAAGGAGCATAGTAGCAATGCCAGGCACAAAGCAAGAACTGCTATAAACTATGGCATGTTTATCACGGATAAATTTAGGTATTGTAATGCCTCAGTTAACCCCTAAGGTTGATTGAGAGAGGTGTTGAATAGAGATTTCACTATCTTGACAACATATTGAAAATTAGTGTACAATTAGGAGATTATCAAATGTGGAAAATAATTTCCGCACCAATTTTCTTGATAAATCAATCCTTGACAGCATGGTGTTCAAAATCTAATTTCTAGCTGATGTAATTCGATGAAAGTTATGAATCGAATTCATTGGAAAATAAACTGCATAAACCCATGCTTAAGCATAGCAAATTTGTTTTCTATCGATCGCCTTTAAATGCTTATAAAATATGTGATTGATGGTTTTTCTTATATAATCACTTTAGTTCCCTGGGCTAAAGCTAACGACAAGTTAATGGCTGAGATGGTGGTGAACAATAGAGATTGACAATTATATAGACTATTTGTGGTAAAGCTTTGAAGTAGTCAGTGGTGGTGTCCCAAGTCAATGGAATCCTATGTAAAATTATAATCAATGACATTTTATTATTGAATTAGAGGTAGATGGATGTGGTTCATCTTAAGAATAATATACCTGTTTTCTAGAACTTTCTAGAAAGTTCTTTTGTTATGTTTATAAAACTATGTAAGGAAGAAGGAGGGTCTGAGTATTTTTGGAAAATTATAGTATTTTCACTGTATTTATTCTTTGAGCTATTTGGTATCCTTCTTCAATGATTCCACTACATCAGTTTGTATCAGATCTTAGGCTCATGAAGAATGACAAATTTTAAAAGTTCACTCGATGATGACAATCGGAAAAGTTTTGACCACTTATCAGCTGGCAATCATACTGATTATTCGAACCTACCCACCACTGGCAATCATATTAGCAAAACTGATCTCTACCAATGAAAATCATACCATCGGACAGCTTCCTCTTTTATCAGTCTTTTTGATTGTTATCATGTGCTTATCAAATTATCTTTGGAAGCATATTATTTAAGACTTTTTTATTGTTTATCATGTTATGGGAATGTACTACAGGTGTATATGTTTAAGACTTTTTTATTGCTTATCAAATTTCCTGCATGTTCTGATTGCCCTTAATTGCTTTTGCATGCAGGCTGCGGCATTGAATCTGGGAGTGCTAAGTAGTGAAGAATTTGATGAGCTGGTTGTGCCAGAGAAAATGATTGGGCCATCTGATTGACATGGGATGACTTAGCTGCCCAGCCAATGCTACTCATGATTTCAACCAACTGGTTTTACACACGCTTCAGCTTCCCTATTATTATTTCCTATCGCTTATTCATTTTGAATAATTTGATCGCCAGGTTTTTGTTTCTGGCAACTTATTTTTTAGCTTGTAAGAGTTTAGGCCTTGCCAGCAAAAAAGAAGTCAGTATTCTTCTTCCTATTAGGCCACATGAAGGAAACAGAACTATGCTGCGTTGTTTGGACAAACAATTGAAGTGGTTGAATGTTTTTGATTTCTTTTAATCTCAACCTAATTTAGGCTGGGAAAGCCACCCTCTCTTCCTAGGGTGAAATTATTTTGTGTGGTCACCGGGCACAGTCCGGAAGCAAATTAGGACGCTTCATGTTACTTTTTAGTTATGTACTGTTACTGTGTACCGAGTGATGTGACACATCCTGATTCGTCTCTGAACCGTTCGGTGACTGCACAGAATAATGCCTCCCTAGGAGCTTGATTTGCTGAAAAAATATATATATAGAGTAAAAGGAAAGAAATGATAAATAAGTATAGTTATTTGAATTATTTAGTTAAGCGTAAAATAAATGCAATAGATTATTTACTTTTTTGTATTTAGTTTGAAGTAAATTAAATTTAATGTAATGCTGGATGCAGTGGTCGGTGGTGGTGGCGATATGCACGTAATGGTTTTCATTTGTGGGAGACTGTCCTTCAGCAATGGTGGTGATAACGAACAATTGCAAGCGACCTCAACAGTCAGGGATGGTGATTAGTAGTAGCGAGTGACGATGGTGGCTTGCATGGTCTATATGATTGCAAAGCGAGGCAATGATTATATATATAATAAAAAACTTATTATTTATCTATGATAGAAATAATAGTACCAACGTTGTTTTATTTGTAGTATTTTAAAAGGTACATTATTTAGTTTGCACTCATTATATTATATTATATAATGAATATCAAGATGAAAATTAAAGTTGATATTTATCGTGAGAAAAATCACTCAAGACTTCTAATTCTTGAATTGGATTATTTTTTTTTTTAATCCAATTCAAATCTTAGGCTTCTTTTATGACAATTTTTTTATTATTTTCTAAGATAACTTTTTAGTTCAAAATTTTTAATTCAAAAAATTTTTATACAAAATTTATTTTAAAAAATAATAAAAATGCTATCTCAAATGAAACTTTAGGTTTTATTTTGCACGACTTTCTTAGTGCTTCTTACATTTAATTTTTATAATAAAAAATTGTTTTTAGAAGTAGTAAAAAAGTCATCTCAAATAAAATTTTAAACTTTGCTTGAGTCTGCTTTCTTTTTTTTTAGCTATTTTTTAAAACAGTTTTTTAGTTTAAATTTTTTGTGAATTAAATATTTTTGTTTTATAAACTAAAAATTCTATTAAACTGAAATTTTCTTAAAAACGAAGCCTAAAATTGCAAGGAAATTTTCATTTGGGTCCCTACGAACCACGAAAATTGAGATTCGCTTCCCATTTTCAATAATTAAAGATGCTGTGGATTCTGGTGCCGTCCCGGTCCTGCAAGGAATATCCGACAGCATTCTTTTTAATTCCACACGATGGCGGCAAAGGCTAATTTCTCAGACAGGATGAATGAACAAATCATATAGATTCTATAAATTGGGCCGGCTGGATTTATGCCTTAATGACTTTTGATTCAATCAATTTAATACAAAACCCGTTAGAAATTCTTTGAGTATGTGATTTTGAGGTTTACGTGCCTTCTTATAGTATCTTTATCACAATTATAAGATGAAATGAAGGCGTCAGGGGATGGACTCTAGATAATCGTAGAAGCCTAATTAGACTCATCTACTGCTAACTAAGATGATCTTGACTAATCACATCAGGCGTGACTTAGGTTTCGTTTAGGACGATTTTCTTACTGCTTTTTAAGGTAACTTTTTAGTACAAAAAATTTTGAAATAAAATTTTTGATATTGTAAAATTATTTTAGAAAGCAGTGAAAATATTATTTCAAAATGAAATCTTAGACGATTGAGATTGTCATTAATAAATGAGGCATTACATCTCCCTTGACGTTCCAGAAAATTCTTCAGAGTTTACGCCGTACACAGGGACGGCTGCAGCCTTTATGTCTGAGGCGGGGGAGGGGAAAGCTTGGCACCAACAAAGTACAACCCAGTACAACTAAGAACAACAGCTCAGAGAGTAGGCAGAGAAATTGGTAAGAAAAGGTCGCCCGTACCCACTCGAGTACGACCAGGTGCCGTATCCAAAGGGATATTCTGTGAATTGACCCTGCCGGCGGGAGAAATCCGGTGACAGGAGCGATAGACATGAAATTCAATAGAAGAGGATGCTTGCAAGGTTCACAATCTATTGAATAGAAAATTCTTTGTTTGTGTCAGATTCACTCGTTTTCTTCCTGAGCGCGTGACATCTGCTCGAAGTGGTCTTTTTGCGAGAAGTTCTTGCGCAGATAATCATTTCCAAACTAAGGAAGGGTTTTTGGGGAGTCCCGCCATTACTCTTTTTCCTTTCAGTGTCAGATGAGCGGGAAGATCTAGGACTTTCATCCCCGTAATCCTCAGGTACAGAGTAGATCACTCTTGCTCGGGATAATGAATTGACCCGACCAACAGGAGAAATCCGGTGACAGGGTCCTCAGGGCGGTGAGCAAGTGACACATTCGGGATTACTAAATATTGTATTGAATTTCTGGTAGTAGATCCAGAATCAAAAAAGTTTTTCTTTTTTTTCCAGAAGAAATGAAACAAATGATACGGTAGAACTAGGACAGTTCCTTTTTGATCATTTTTCTAGAGGGGGATGGATAAAGTGGTCCAGTACAATATTACAGAGAAAAGCGAGATATGGCTTTCGAGCACCCCCTGTCCTTTAGATTTATAATAGTCAAGGTGACTTTTGTCGTTGGTTCTCATGGACGTTAAGATTGTGTGCTGTGAAAAGCTGGGTTTTCGGGCTGCATATCCGTAGTTTGACTTCTAAGCAAGGCACAGTTTTCATCTCCTTGAATCGAATGCGAGAACCTTCGAGAATGGATGATGCAGAATATTCACGTACGGTTCCCTGAGAATGGAGTGGCTACCCACTGGAGCTTCGACCAACCAGCACTCGAAATCTAGAAAGACTTTTTTTATATAGAAAGCGCTCCTCCTCCTCAGTCAAGTCCTCTATTGGGTTTCGGCAAGAATGGATAGATTCAATTCGTTGAATGAGAAGGCATAAAGAAGGAGTAGACTATCCTTTTCTATGCGTCCGCGTAGGAGTGGAAGCGTTCGAGTCCATTCTTCAGGGGAAAAATGATCTTTAGAAAAAAAAGTAGTACAGGAAGGTAAAGTGTACCTTTTTTCTTGCTTTCTTCGAGACGATACGTAGGCCCAGGCACCGGGCGTGGCTGAACCATCTACGATGGGGGGAGGAGAGTGGTGAGGAGGGCCTCTTCCACCAGATTACTTTACTTATTGAAATTCATTCTAAAACAGTACAGTAACTGGTTTCGGGTCGAGAACTACATATATATTAGACTGGTCTGGGAGATAGGTTATGTAGGCAACAACTGTTGAAGAAGCTTTAGCAATGAATATATTGATTGAGTTAGCTTTATGTTTGTGACAAATTATAAAAACCAATGATTAGTTTTATTAATCCTGGCAAATCACAGTGTAATAATATTATATTAAATTTATAATATTTATATAAAAATTATTGAATTAAATCAATCCACACATGCGATTCCACAAATTGTTTTGCAATTTTCATGTTATTTATAGAAGTACCATTATCGGAAGTTGCTAAGGAGAAAATAGCACGAATATTGGCTTGTAGTTAAAAAACTCGAATTTGTTAGCGCTGTCTGCCTGTCTCCGTCTCCCCACAAAATTTCCCCCGCTGGGCGGCGGGCGCAGTTCGATCTGAAACCTCATCAATGCATCACTTGCCATCTCCTCCAATCTAGGGTTTTGAATTGAACCCTGATGGTGACGACGACATTGGCGGTGGCGTCGACGGCGACCGCCGCCGGAGTGGCCATGCTGCTCTGTATCGTGCTGAACCGGCCTTGCATGGTGAAGCGGGAGGAAGATGGGGATGAGAAGGGGATCTCTTCTGCTGGTAGCCGCAGCAGAGAACAGAGGTCGAGAGAGGCGGAGATGGAAAGGAGATTGTCTTGGCGACCGGCGGAGCCACCTTCGACTTGGCAGGAGGCTGTGGCGACAGTAGCGGAGACGATCCGGTTCACTTACTCGGAAACCCTTGGGAGGTGGCCGATTGGAGATTTAGCTTTTGGCATCAGGATTCATATGAGAAAGCAGGTAGGTGGATTTAAATTAAGAGCTACTGGGACTAGTTCTTGTTGACTTGCTGACATGGTTCCCTGTCATTGTTATGATGGTTTGATGATGATGATTTGTTGGATTTTTATTATGCTAGATGAAAACTTTTGCTTGTTTTGGATCGGGAAATGTTAAAATTGGATCGAAACCCTTTGGATTTTGTTGTTTTTGTTGGGGTTTTAGTCATTTACTGCTTAGATTTGATCATTGTACATTGGCGTTTAACTCTGCACCTTAGATGGGAAAAGATAGTTCTGTTATCCATTAGGTAATGTTTATAAGAATTAAGAATGCATATATGAATTATAACAAGAACCGCTTCTCATAAAAAAATCCATTATTTTGAAGGAAGAACATCTATCATATTATATAACAAGCCTTACCAGTGCAATCGGGTAAGGTTGGAGACGACGTGAACCATGCAAATTGTACGATGTATGATAGGAGAAATAAAAGCTCTGTTTGGATGCGAGGAATCAGATTTTTAGGAAATGAATGAAGTGAATGAAAACCTATATTCCCCCCCCCAAAAAAAAAAAAATAATAAAAATGAAAACCTATAGCCAGAGGTTCTAAATCACTATAAATTTACAGATTTATCTGAATTTCATTTTATGTTCTTCAATTTTCTTTATTAAATACAGCTGCCAAAAATGGATAGGACATCCTTATTGAATAATTACATTTCAATAAATTTCTTTTGCAGCAATTAATGCGAAGGAGTCATAAACAGAACCCTGGATAGTTAAGGTAAAGCTGCCGCTACTGCTAATGGTATAGTATCCTAAAAATTAGATAAACTTTTAACATAATAAGTTTTAACACTAAAATCGAAGAAGTTGCAGAAAAAAGGTAGACGTCACAGCATTGTTTTGCAGAAGCGGCATCATAGTTTTATCTTTCAGTTTGTTGTGCGAAAATTAATATATGAAGATTCTTATATAGTATTACAGGGACAAAAATTCAAAATTTTAATTATTTAAACCATTTATCAATCGGTAAATGTTCATTAATGATTAGAGTCCCTTACAGAAGAATTCTCAGGTTTTAAGAAATGAAATTGAAATAAATGTACTAGTCAAATAGAAAATTTTTAATATCATCTGTTTGATTATATTGTATAAATCCTCAAAATTTGATAAAATAAAGTTGTGAAAATGCTATCATTTTTGCATGGTTTTAAAAACAAGCGACTATATTATGTAATGCATAATGAGGTTCTAAACCATTGTCAAGTGCAAATAATAGATAATTGTAGTATTTTTTTAATCCTTTTTTAGTTTGTATGTTGCATTGAGAAAGTGATCAGTAATTATTTAGCTTTTGATAATTGACTGACATCATTCCATACACGTCTAACTTAAATGATCATTACAATGATTGCATGCCTTTCAGGGCTTACAAGTAGCAAGTGTATTTGGCGGAAGCAATTATATCAAATTAGAAGGACCAGAACTTATGGACGAGTTGATCTATCTGTCAAGGTTGTTGGATCTTTGCATAGTCTTTTCAAAGAAACCTTTCTCAGTCTTTTTAAAATGCTCTAACTATTGTCCGGAGGATATTCTCTTTCGAAAGCATAAAGCGGGGGTGCGTAAATATTAAGAATATCACTTGGTTGTATTCTTTTCAATCACTATTTTTAGCTTTGCTTCTTTGACTGAGTTTACCAAATTAAATGATCGATAACGCATAATTTCTTGGTAATTTCTGCAGCTACTAAAGCCTGCTTTTACCATTTTACGTGATAAAAGTTCAAAATGCATTCTCCTTATTGTTCGGGGGTTGCATAGTATCAAGGATACATTGACTGCTGCAATTGGTTTGGTGGTTCCTTTTCACCATTCAATTTTGGACGAATTTGGCATTACTAAAGTGGTATCGGGATATGCACATTATGGGATGGTTTCTGCTGCCCATTGGATTGCAAAATGTGCAACTCCTTATATCCTTAAAGCAGTTGAACAATATCCTGCCTACAAATTCAAGGTAGAGGGCTCTATGTATAAGTTGAATAACTGCATCATCAATGTCCCTGAAGCTTTTTTACCCGAAATTTCATCAGAAGAAGAATAATCTGAGCAATCTCCCGCTGAAGATTTCTTGTATTTCTTCCGATTTGTAACCTTGACCTAATGACTAATGTCTCATTCCTATCTGCATTTATAATTCGAAAAGAGCACTATCACGATACTAAAATTCTGTTTATTGCATGCTTGCTTCTACTGATATGAGCACCATGTAAAAATGTAATTAAATATGCATACTCTTATGGTCAGTCACAATTACAAAAACAATGCATTGTTGTACAATATTTACTTCATATGAGCGCACATAGTTTGCAAGAACATAAATAATAAAGGTGACTAGTACTTGCTCTGTAATAGTATTCAGTATATGGGATAGTAATTTTTCTGTATTTGAAATGCATCCATCTGTCGTCTAAAAATGCTCAATTCAGTATAATATATGAATGTGGTATCTAAAAGCTTTTTTTAAAGCTACTAAACATCTGATATCATTTTTAGGATATCCCATGTGGTACATATAGCGTTCATGAATGTAATATGTGTCGGATGTGATTTGAGACCCCTTGGATAAGTTGGCTCCTTGGTTTTTATATGCTAAGAAAAAATGCTAGATGAAAAAGATAAACAATCTCTGATGACAAATATAAACTGAAAAACCCATGGTAAAAGGACTCCAAGCTAGTTTACCGATGTGTAATCCTATGAACTTATTGGTTATTGGCACCATTATGAACTGATCAAACTTTGATAGTGTCTTATGATGGAAAAGCTATATTAAGTTATAATGAGCTAGAGAAATTTGCATAGTATTACTAAAATTAGCAAAATATGCAACACCGATGGATGCCATTAAACTTGGTTGTGTAAAACCATGCTTAAAGTAATAATGTTCTGATTAGGGATAATGATCAAGAGGAAAGAAGAGAAGTTTCTGTTTTGGTCTTTTCCAAGTTATTAAGTGTGTTTGTGAGGCTTAGGGTTATTGATTATCCAATGTTTAGTTAATACACATGACTATTAAAGGCTATCAATTTCAGAATATTCTTGGAGTTTATGAGATGGTCTATGTTTCATTGAATTTTGACCTCGATTTTTGATAGGACAAAAAAGGCTATTGATTTTTAATCCAAAAGTCCCAGCGGCCTCCAACAGTTTTTCTACATCCTGGTTTCATAAAGTCAAACTGTAACTTGAAATGGTGCTTTCATTTCTTTGCTGAAGATGTGTTGATTCTTAAACAATCAGTCAAGCATTAACTTGAACCGAAGATGAAGCATTTTTATGATTCAATCACTCTATGTTGTGCAATAATCTCTTCGGAGCATCAATGAGTTACTGATTTCTGTGTTTATAGTATTTTGTTACAGGATAATGGCTAATATTATGTATTAACCCTCGTTTTGATATCACCAGATTGTGGGCAATTCTTTAGGCGCTGGCATTGCTGCAATATTAACCTACATTCTTCATGAACACAAAGATTTTGCTTCGGCCACCTGTATTGCATTTGCTCCAGGTATGTATCATCCGAATTCAAACACAAATTTTTGCAAGATTATTTTCATATATGTGAATGTAAATACTTGCATTTATCCAGGACTTTTGTCTCCACCATATCTTAATGAGCATACTTCTTGATGAAGTGCTATTTCAAGCATTCCATTGCAGATTAATTGCTATGCACACCCCCAAAGTGATCCAAAAGTTAAGAACAAGAATTTAGGGGAAGGAAATTTAAGAACAAGAATTCTAAGTATTGAACTTATTTGATCATTCACTATCATTTCTAATCAAGCCCATGTATAAATAACATTTTGCATTGCTTTACTTTCAAGTTTCAACTTATTGAGGCCTCGCCAATACTGTAAACTCCTTCATCAACTTATTAATATATTCAACATATTGAATCCTCACTAGAACCTCAAAATCCATCATCACGTCATCAATACACCTAACTTATTGTGATTGAGCTTCGTTTCTATGCTAAGAGGAAAAAGAGAAAACAAAGAAGAGGATTAACCAATATATCTCTAGCACAACAAGAACTCAAACTTGGTTCAAGGACCAAAATAGTGAGAATAAATTAATTAATGATGTTAACAATCTCTATAGTCCTATTATCTTAAGAAAGGTAGTGAGGTCATGTACCAAACATCCAATTTATAGTTGTATGGTTTATAATGGGCTTTCTCCTCGATTTCGTGCTTTAATCACTTCGGTTGATAAAATACAAATATCAAATAATGTTCATGAAGCCTCAGGACCCCGAAGTGGAAGAAAGCTATAATGGAAGAAATTCAGGCCTTAGAAAGAATGATACATGGTAAGTATCTTAATTTCACTAGGAAAAAAAAAATCGTTGCAAATGGATCATTAAAAGTCAAGTATAAATTAGATCAAAGCATGGATAAATTTAAAGTTTAACTTGTTGCAAAATGTTACACTTAATTTTATGATATTGACTATCAAAAAGTTTTCTCACCTGTTACAAACTTAGTACAATTTGAGTTTTGCTCTCTCTTAGGATAAATTTGGATTGGCTTCTACATCTCCTTGAAATTAGTAATGCCTTTTATAATAGGGACATTGAGGCTTCGTTTGTTTTTTTTGTGCTTTTGTAAAACACAGTTTTAAAAAACATTAGTGCAGAAAATGGAGTTTTCTAACGGAGAAGCACATTTAAAAAGCATTCTCAAAACTTCAGAAAAATGAGAAAAAGGAGTTATTGGGAACGTGATTTGACGAACCAAACAACACAAAAAAAAATTTCCTCCATTTTAGGAAACGGAGAAGGCAAAAAAAAGCTCAAACAAACAAAGCCTGAGTAGAAAGTATACATAGAGATCTCATATGGACTGGAAAATCAAAGATGTCAATAAAAATGCCAACATATACTCTGAAAAGCTCCATATGTCTTCAAACAATTTCTATGATCCTAGTTTAATAGATTCTTCAAATATGTTGAAAAGTGTGGGTATACTTAGCGTCAATATATGATGCATCAACATAAACATAGGGACATGGACATGGACAGGATACACCTATTATTAAAAAAGTAGGATATGGACACACATTGGACATAATATTATAATATTATATCTTTAAAAAAATTATAGTAATTATTCAAATTAAATAAATATAAAATGAATTCATGTAATATTAAATTTATTTTATTGCTCATAAATATAAACTTTCAATCAATTATCAATACACAAAGAAAGGCATTAAAAACCAAGTGTTAGTCAATAAAAATAAAACCTAAATAATCGACCTTAAATAATCATTGTAATGATTTGACCCATCCTTGTGTACTGAATCGTTATTTCTCCAAATATATTTCCCAACACAAAAAATATTTTAACTGCCTAAATAAAACCTAAACTAATTTAATCTCATCTTAAGAGTAGGTAATACTAAAATATTTAATCTCATTTTTAGATTAATTGGACTAAAAAGATGAAATTATATTTTGAGTTTAAAAAGAACATAAGACAAGAAAGAAGAGGATTGATTTTGGGAAGAAGAGGAAGATTTGTTGTCACCTCTCATTCAAAGAGGCAGACAAGGAGAGAGGACTTGTTTTCAATTTCTCTTGGTTGAGGAAGAAGAAGAAGAGGGAGATGGCTTGCAGCGAGGGAGTAGGTTTTTTATTGTCGGCTTATAGTAAGAGAGAGAGAGAGAGAGAGCATGGGGAGTTTTGGTGGCTCGGGTGAAGAAAATGGGGAGAGGTTCGATGTCATAGCTATCGCCTCATTAACTCGCATCAGAGGTGGTTGGGTGATGTGAGATTTTCACGCTTGATGGAAACAGAGACCGCGCCAGCCGGGTGATTAACGTGATTGTGGGAAGGCTTTGTGTGTCACTCGAGCTGGTTTAGGATAAGGGATTGCCAGTCCGGTGTAGTTGGGTTCAGTTTGCTACTTGAATTAGGTACTGGGCATGCTTTATCATGAAAAAAATAGTACGAATTACTCCATTTGTTTGCAGCCTAACATACTAAACTTCCTTGTTTGCTTGCATTGTAATGATTTCGCAGAAAATCTTTTGATTCTGAAGAGAAGTTAACATTGCTTAGTGTTTGGCAGCTGCATGCATGACATGGGACCTTGCGGAATCTGGACAGAACTTCATCACCACTATCATTAATGGTTCTGATATGGTGCCAACGTTTTCACTTGTTTCCGCTGACAACCTCCGACTTGAGGTGAACTACGAATATGTGAATCTCTACATTGAATTTTTCACGTTTCAATGATATGCATGGGTAATTAGGAGGAAGACCTCATGCATGACTCAGATAAATGTCAATTTATAAATTTGAGACTGAAATTAAAAAAGAATCATGAATGCAGCATGATTTCTGATTAATTGATTTCATGATTAGAAAGTTCAAACCCACTTCAAGAGGTATGCTTATTATAAATTATCAATCATGACCAATTGTTGCTTTATTAATTATCATCTCATATTTCCTCTCCCAAATGTCCTTTGTACAATTAGTGGTGGTCTTGCAAATCCTCAGCATGCTTAAAAATTAAAACTAACATTATTATTAATTTTTTATTAAAAAAATATTTAATAAATTCTTTTAGAAAATTTATAATTATTTGAAAATTATATTTATAAATGCTTAATTAAAAAATGACCAAAATATACTTACATTTAACACAATTAACTCCAACATTAAATATCAGAATAAAAATGTCCCATTTTAGAGAGTTGAGAGACGAATTTGGTCTCTCAAAAGAGTTGGAGACCATTTTAATCCCTCGCAAAGAGTTGAGGGATCTTTTTTGCCCTTTTCTCATTAGAAATTTAATCAAGGGTAATATTTTCAATTTGCTTAATTGGTTCACCAATTACAGTAGGTATGATATCAAATCAAGTAGTAGACTCAATTTCTATTGGAAGTTCATGTTCATATATGATCCATGCTCAGTTTCTATTTCAATTTCAAAACTTAGCACTTTTGTCAATTATAAATTTTGATCACAAACATGTCCTATTGTAGGTTTAGATTCCAATTCTGTAACATTAGATGAAGATTTATACTGTAACTATCATCATCTACTATATCTAAAACATGCTCAATAGGAAATTCCTAAACTATAATTTTATTAATAAGATTATATTCAATCATGCATGATCTTTGTATTGTTGTGAGTTTGATGGGTTTTAGAGGAAGTAATATTGATTTATCTTTAAAGGGCATTAATTATAGATTTAATAGTTCTAATAGAATGATTATAATATTCACCAATATTAAAAAATCTATATAAATTCCTAGGTAATATCTTTGGAATGTTGCATCTTAATACATCCTTAATTGATCACCTAAGTCCCTTAATAAAATAAATAATAATAACATAATAGTATAGAGGCAAATAATATTCAATCACACGACCTATGAACTCTGCATGGCATTCAAACACTTTAAAATCACTTTGTTTATATTCCCTAAATTATAATCAATTGATTCTTAATCACCAATTTAAACAAATACTACTCGTGAAGCTTATGTTTCATATCAATCAACTTAGATTTAGCAGGAACAATTCCCCAAAATGATTGCCCATGTCCTACTAATTTTGCTTTAGTATATTCAACATTTTGAGAATCAAATCTATTATAATATTCAATGAAACTCTTCAAGTTCTTGATCTAATTTTACGATCTGATCGCATGTTTTAATATTTTACCCGATCAGGTGGCAGCTTCCTCTTGGCTAAATGACCTACGTGATCAAATGCATCAACCATTTACTTCATGTGCTCAAACAATATCCAGTAAAAGCCAGGTATGACCACTTGCAATCCTCTTTGCAGCTTTGATGCTTTATGTTTTATACATGCTAGATCTTGCTTGAGAGGAAGAAACCCTTCCTACATGAGCTTCTTGGGAGAGGAGGGAGAGGAAAGGGGAGAGGGAGAGCACTAAATCAGATTTCTATTTCTTAACCATCCTATTACAGCCTAAAGCTCCTATTTATAAACACAAAATAGCAACACCAAAAGCTACACTATTGACTATACAAGCCATACAAGAAACAACTTAAATTGAGGACCATTATCTAACAATACACAAGTCAATGCTTGGTTATTATTGATCTCTATGATCTATCTCATCAAATGAGAGATTTCATGTCCTGTTTAACCTTCCAGAACCTTCTCAGAAATGCACAGCAAGCTGTCCTGACATTTGCTAGGTGCATGGATTGTCTAGGCATTCTCTCTTGCCATGAAGAGAAGATTGACCACCAAGGTAGAAACTTGCCAATAAAGGATATGGATTCCTCAGTGATCAAACAAAATCTTGATGAAATTTTTGCTGAACAAATTGATCACACTGGTTCCTGTAGTAATCAGTACTACTGCAATGGAACCGAGGAAGATGCTTCGATGCAGCCGGACAAAATTTTTGTTGCTGCTACTGAAGAAGAAATGATTGAAAGAGAATTATGGCTTGAGCTTGGAAAGGAGCTTCAGAGGCAACAAGAAGCTTCTGGTGCTTCAGCTTCAGAAGATAGAATAGACGAAGAAAAATCTGTTTATGGAAATATCGGGAGCAAACAGCCAGTTTCAGCAGAGGAGATCCACTTCTTTCCTCCTGGTAGAATTAGGCATTTAGTAGCAGAACAAGTATTGGATGCGAATTCTGGTAAGATTGTTGTTGATGAATCGAATATTAGCATGTACGAAACTCCAAGACATTTATATGGTAAAATTCGCTTATCACCAAATATGATTAAGGACCATTATATGCCTGTATATAAGAAGATGATTGAGCTGATGATTGAGAACCTCAAAAAGAAGGAAAGCACCTGAGAAGATGTAAAAAAATTGTAAATTTATGTCATTCTTTTGTAAATTAAGGTTTATTTGAGATAATTTTTTTATTGTTTTAATTTTCAAATTTCAACTGTAGTTTTTATTTGGCTTTTTTTTTTATTGCTTTTAACATATTTTTGTATTAGGATATTATTTTTTACAGCAGCTTTTAAAAAGTTATTTCTCCATTGTAATTTTATAATTATTTTTATAAAAAATAGTAATCATCCCAAACGGGTCCTAAAAGCTATTTGAAGGTTTTGATTGTGAATATTGTTAAGGATTCTATAAAATGATGATGATTGGTCAGCTACATATTAAACAAGGTTCTCCAAAGGGCTAACACATTTGTTATGTATGTTTAATAAAGTATTACAAAAGGATAAGCACCTAATTACAACATATCTGAGAAACTTTGCAGTTGCAGGGCTGTTACTTTAATGGCCATTTAAGCCCACTTGTGGATGTTAGAAATTTGTTAAGCTTTTTTAGGACAAGTAACAAACCCATTATGATTCATCGTTGCTTATTTTGGTTGGTGAGCGAATATGATTGGGAACCTCTCAAATCGTGCTCATTTCCTCTCGAGTGGTTGCACCTCTTAAGTGGGGCATAATCAAGCGCCGGCCAATAGATTTATGGGGTGAGTAATTATTCTAGATTAGTCGAGGATTAGTCACGCCGCCAAGCGCCCTTTCGGGGGTTATAGCGGGTGGATACTCCATTAAAAAAAAAAAAGCTTAAGGGTCTAGATTACGATAATTGTTTGTTTAATCAGAAATAAATATGAATTTTAAATTTATAAACATATTTCTTTTTGTAAATAAAGACATTATTTTCACTCTTAAAAAAAAAGTGAAAATAAAAATGTCATGCAGCTCGAGTGCGTCAGGGCGGCGCAAGGTAGCGGTTAAGGCAGCAACAAGGCGAGCAGGCGTTGGTTTGGGCGGGGCTGATGCCTGACGGCCGTGGGTGCCGGTGCGACAAGAGGCGCAGGTGAGGTGGCGGGTCCAGGTAGGGCACAGGCGCAAGTGCCGGTGTGACAAGACGCGCTGCGCCGGGGCGGGTCCGGCCGTCTAGGCGAGGCTCACGGCGTGGGTGCGTGTCCTGCGGGACATCGGACGCGAGACCGATGCGTGAGGGTTGCCGGAAGCCCAAATAGGTTTAGGGCTAACGCCGCAGCACTCAGAAGCTTAAACCCAAACTCGACACTGGACGGGTCGGACCGATGCAAACTGCCGGGGAGCAGAGTGCAGACTGGGTTGATTTCGGTTTAATCGGGTTTATTTTATGTTTTCGGGTCAACTCAGAACCCGACTTAACTTTGTAAACATATTTGAAACGAAATCCGAACTCGACCTGTCAGGTAAAAAGGTTGATCCGTACCTGAAATTTTTTCGGATCGGATTCTGATCGGATTTCGAATCGAATCAAATATTGACACCCCCCTACATAACATAATTTTGTGCAATGACATAAATGCATAAAGAAAATATTGCATATTCTTAGCAAAATTAATGAGAATTTATAATTCTATAATTAAAAAAACAAGTAATGCATGCAAATTATTTACCACTTCTCAAGAAAATGATTTCTCGATGGAAAATGAATTTTCATATTTTTTTGAAAACATTTCTCAAAACTTTCACAGTTTTTAAACCACTTAAAGGATTTCAAAATTTTAAGAAGCTTAATAAATTATCAAATAATATCTTTACCAAAATGTATAATTCATTTACTCAGCGTTCTTTTTCCCAAATTTATGCGATTTCATTTATATTCTAAGAATCTTTATGGATCAGTTCTGAATTTTCAAAGCTTTTGATATTTAATAAAATTCGTGTGATATTTTTTATAATAACTTTATCAAAAAATATTTTTTCTAACGAGAACTTTATAATCATTTTTATAAAAAAAAATACAGCTATTTCAAATTGATTCTAAATTTATATAGAATCATCTTTTAAAATTTAGAGAATAGTAAAATTTACTTTAAAATTTTATTACTTAAAAAGTTATATATTTTCTCATCAATTATGGTTTTTACACTTTGAGTTTTTTTTTTTTTTTTTTTTTTTACACTTTGAGTTTCTTTTTTTTTCTTTTTTAGTAAATGCGCGATTTTCGGTAGAAACTTTTCTATTTGCAGTGATTTTAGGCACTATTTATCTCACTCAACAATAAAGGAAAGGCCTTAGGTAAATTTGGTTTATTTTTAATTTTAAAGTTGAGTGTTTAAAGTCAATTTTAATTAATATTAATTTATGTTAATAAAAATTATAATTGATATATCATCAAAAATTTATCTTGATCGGGATGAATCTCGAGGCAAAATCAAATTGGAAACTTCCGAAATTAAAATTGGAACCATCCGAACTCCTATTTTAGCAAACTTATAGTTAAACTGAGCGTCTCGGGAATACGAACCTAACGACACCAAATCCGAGCCCAAACGGGTCCAAATCAAGAGTTAGAAGCGCTGTTGGAAAGGTCAAACAACAATTTGGATTATAAAACGATTTCCAAACATAACATCTTTATAGTCAAATCGAACGGCTCGACAAGACGAATGCAACGAGCCTAAGATCGTTGAATTCCGACATCACTAAGACCTTCAAATGTCTGACGAACGGTCCACAATCTAGGGATTCAATATCCGCCGTCCATCCAACCACTCCCCATTTATCCTTTGATCTCTCACCTGTTTACGGACCATGCCACTCCAGAAATATATAAATAGACCTCTCGTTTCTCTTGAAAAGGGGATCTAGTCAAGAAGAGGAGGAAGAAAAGGAAGAGAAAGAAGAAGCTCCTCCTCAACCACCGTCGACTTCCGCCGGACCACCACATGACGTCGTTGCTCCGCCAGACCACCACTTGAGGCCCTCACTTCCTTCGAACCACCGCCTGATGTCTTTGCTCCACCAGACCACCACTTGAGGCCCTTACCTCCGCCAGACCATCGCCTGACATTGTTGTTCCGCCGGACCACCACTTGAGGCCCTCACCTCCGCTGGACCATCGCCTAACGTCGTTGCTCCGTCGGACCACCACTAGAGTCCCTCTCCTCCGCCGGACCACCACTTGAGGCCCTTAAATTTATCGAACCACCGTCTGCGTCGTTGCTCCGTCAGACCACCACTTAAGGCCCGCACCTCCGCCGGACTGTTGCTCTGCTGGACCACCACTTGAGGCCATCACCTCCGTCGGACCACCGTCGAACCACTGCTTGACGTCATTGCTCTGCTAGACCATCACTTGAATCCCTCACCACCTCCGGACCACCGCCTGACGTCATTGTTCCGTCGAACCACCGCTTAAAGCACTTACCTCCGCCGGATCACCGCCTGATATCGTTTCTTCGCCAGACCATCACTTGAGGCCCGGACTTCCGCCGGACCACCACTTGAGACTTTGTGCTCCACCAGGCCACCACCTGAGGCCCGGACTTCCGCCGGACCACTACTTGAGGCCCCGAGCTCCACCAGGACAGCACCTGACGCCTGGCGTTCTGTCGGACCACCACCTTGGTCCCGGACTTCTGCCGGACAGCCACTTGAAACTCAGAATTCTACCAGACCAGAACCCGAGACTCGGACTTCTACCGGTCCACCACTTGACGCCGAGAGTTCTCCTGGAGTATCGACCTTCTACTATGGTCTTTCAAACCCCTGTCTCTTGGAGTCCGCCCTTCTATTATGGTTTTTTGGACATCTGTCTCCTGTCGATTATGGTCCTTCTGACCTCCATCACCAGACAACGGTCTTTCTGACATCGGTCTCATTTCTATTATTGTCTTTCAGACCCCTGTCTCCTGCCGATTATGGTTCTTCCGACATCTATCACCTTGCAACGGTCTTTCGGACCTCGGTCAACTACAATCTTTCGGACCCCTGTCCCATGCTAACTATGACCCTTCCAACCAAATAAACATGTCTATGTTGATTACTGTAACTTCCACCATGTAATGCGCTCTATATGACGTACATTTTAACATCAAGTCAAGACCTTCTCCCTAAGAAGGGCCTCATATGTAATCGACTGCAAATACTAGTGGATTCATTCAAATTGGGCTAAGCCCCATGGTTTTCGCCCTTTTCAGGGGTTTTTACGTAAAAACTTAGGTGTCTCTTATGAATGCTACTATCTATCTCTTATCTTCTTGTGTGCTTGATCTTCGTACAATGCTAAGACGTTAAACTATATATTTCTCTACTGCCATGAATATTCCATGAGGCAACAATAATAAAGTAGTTTAGGGCTTATATCTATCTCACAACAAAGTGAAAATTGTAAGAGACATCGTAATTCTAAAAAAGAAAAAAAGAATCCAAACGAAAAAAACCGTGAGGTTTAACTCAATTGCAGTAGCCTTCAATAAATCCCACCGTGACTATATATCAAGTTGGGCTCTCGAGCTTGAGTATGAATGCTCGAGTTTATTTCGAACTCGTTCTCTGGGCTTGACTCCAGCTCGAGCTATTTATTTGAGTGATGAGTCAACTCGAGTTTCGTGTGACTTGAGCTCGGCTCGACTAGTTTACACCCCTCATGCAAAGGGACCGCTCTAAACAAATAATGTTTATCAATAAAAAAATGCAAGAATATTTGAATATAAATAATATTAAAATAAATTTTAAAATTAACATAATGAGATTTGTAATAGATAATTTTAAGCTCAACCAAAATTTAACAACAAATTTATAAATTGAGGCCAGACTAATGTAGAAATTATTATGTGCGGGCATCGGATTGTCCGGAGACGAATTAGAATACGTCATGTCATCTGATACACAGCGGCGCAAAAAAAAAATAACGTGGCTTATTCTGATTCTTCTCTAATAATTTTTAGGAACATATGTGATATGGGCCCACACACATAGTGCCCTCATAATTGATCGATGACTATGCTGACACGTCAAGTCACTGCAAACATAAATTGTGTTCGTACGAATAATATCTTGTAAGTGGTGATTAATATTTTACACGTGGATGCCCAAAAGGTCATTCAAAATTTAATGCTGTAGAATCTACAACACTTATCATTTGAATATTTGTGGAGCTTCACCTCAATCATTGTATGAGCTCTCCCTTACCTAACCCTCAAGGAGTTCTAAAATTTAAGGGCATATCTGAAAATTTCCAGGGATAAATTTATTATTTTCATAATATTTTGATTTTTCTATTTTATAATGGTCATCTTCATCATTCAAATCTTTAAAATTCGTCCAATCTAAAATATCATAAAAATCTAAATTTCATATCAATAAAATATAAGGAGAGGTAAATATAATTTTAATAATGCATCTCATTTTGATATGTTGATTAAGAACTTTGGCTATCAATCAAGAAGTTTTGAATTTGAAGCTTGCGCATGTGATGCATGTATGAGTTTGACTTCGGCTTCATTTGTGACGGCTTTTTTACTGCTTCTTAAAGCAGCTTTCTAGTAAAAAAATCAAATTTTTTGTAAAAAAATCAAATTTTTTGTAAAAAAAATTCGTTTTAAAAAGCAGCAAGAAAACCGTTCAAAATGAAGCCTTAATCAGCTTACAAGTCCAAGAATATATATATTTTTAATTACTTATTGTTTGAAGTTACAATTTAATGCGGTGCATCTGAATTTGTTAGTTGCGAGCTTAAGCAATCAATCAAAAGACTTTAAATTTGAAGCGTATGTGATGTATGCACGAGTAACAAGCTTAAAAGTCCAAAAAAAATTGATGCAAATGGTTATTTTAATTAAAGCCTATCTGAGTAGCAATCCATTCCCTATGGTTTAGGGAAAGCAATGAATCATGAATTATAGCCACGTTTCTTTATAGATCAAATCATTAGGAGTTGTGTGTTGAAAGGCTTCTATGTGGCTATACCAAATCATTCACCATTTTCTATTAGATATTGACAACTAACTTTATTGTAAAGAGCCACTAAGCAAAATGGAAAAGGAGATTCTGTAACCACTACATAGAACTATCAGCAATTATTGAAAATTATTATGGAACATCAAAAAAGAACATTAATCCTCTGCTTTATCACAACAGGATAAAGATTTAACACTGGGAGGATTCATGTCAGGATGAAGGAGGAAGCATACAGAGAAGAACATGAATGAAGTACCTCTGATCTTTGCTATGCCTTTCTAGAACTTGGAGGAATGGTAGAATAGATAGGCTCAGGATGGGAGGAATGGAAGAAGAGGCATACTGCAGAGCAGTCGTCAAGTGCGATGGCTGGCCTCTTACGCTTCCATGCATGAACTGCACATTTGACGAGCCGTCGGGCTGATTTTCTTCGATCTTTGGTTGAGGAAACAATATCTACAGCCTCTTGATTGGAGATTACATCCCAAACCTGACGGAAAACAATCCAAACTGAATATTATAATGTTTCAGAAAATTTTTAATCTTCTGAGCGATTCCATTCAAAAAGATTTCTAATCATGCACAAAGAACAATGAAATTAAGGTTTCGTTTGAGACGGTTTTTTTATTACTTCTTGAAGCAGTTTTCTAGTATAAAAATTTTAATTTTTATACTAAAAAACTACTTCAAGAAGCAGTAAAAAAACCGTCCCAAACTAAGCCTAAGCTACATATGTAAAGTTTGAGGGTAACTTTTCTATCACACAACAAGTCCGATGCATTCCTCAACTTCAACCATTCAACTTAAATTTTACTGATAATATCTCCATCTATTTTACCATCACTCTGAATAATAAATACAAAATATTTAAAACATGTAATCTTATTAATGATTTGATCGCCTAAAGTTACAATCCTCTCACTAGACCTATTACTATTAAAATTACACTCCATGTATTCAGTTGATCACCAAATCTCCGTTGAAATAAAATATAGATAGCTCCTTTTGCAAGGATTTCTATATGCAATTAAATTTAGTAGGAATCTCTATTTTGATATGAAAAATCAAGCCCTGAACTAAGATAATCAAAAGTTTACCTAATTTGATTCTTTAGTTCAATGAAAAACTTAGGCTTCGTTTGGGACGGTTTTTTTATTGCTTCTAAAACGGAATTTTAGTATAAAATTTTTTAATTTTGTACTAAAACTCCGTTTTAAAAAGCAAAGCCTTAATAATATGTTATTCCTTGTAATAAATATAAATCCAATAATTCTTTGCATCAAAGTGGTCAAAGTTGAGATCTATTATGGTTTTACCCAAATCATTCCCAAATTTATGAATTCGATTCAAATTAATTAAATGAAGATAATTTAATAAAAATTCACAACATTAGGACTGATTCTATACTAATGAAGAAGAACAATGGTTTGGAAAATTTTTAGTAATTTTCGGATTTATTTAAATATTAAATATTAAATATAAAGTACAAAAACCACAATACCGCTAAGCAAACTTAGAGAATTTTTAATACATTATTGCAATTTAATGATGATTAATTACTAATATTAATATAAAAATTTATATGGTTGCCCGTGAGAAATCCAATAACATTAATTCCATAATAAAATTGGGCAGAATCAAATAACAAATATGAATCAAGGTTCTTCAAAAAAATAAATTACTTACACCATCCGTAGCAAGTACAATAAACTGATCTCTTCCAGATATAAGCCTTTGAGTGATTTCAGGAACAGAGATGACCCCAAAGTTTTTGACGCAATAGTCTCCAAAAGCCCTTGACATTGCTAGCCCAGGCATTTCTACATTGGGTAGCCATACCCTATGCACACCAGGTTCATCTCGCAGGCAAAACACACGACCATTGCAGTGAGTTATTCGTTCAGCTTCCTCTACAAACATAGTGTTGATGCGTTAGTACATTAGTATCCTTAAGTGTTTGTTTGGGACAGCTTTCTTAATACTTTCTAAAATAACGTTTTAGAAAGCAAGGAGAAAGCTGTCCAAAAAGAAGCCTAAATCTAACTTTTGTTTAATAGATTATAACAGTTTGTTGAAACTGTTTTAAGTGACATAGAATTTAGAACTGCCACCACCTTCCGCGATGATATAGTGAAGGTGAAAACTTACGTGGTAAATTAGGTTTGAAATCAACGGTAAGTTGGACAGGAACTAAGCGACCATCATCAGCTCTGGTTGCCATAATAGCACGGGAATCCCCAACATTAGCTATAACCAATAGTTGGCCCTATGGAAAAATGAACACCCACATATACTGATCAGATTCTGTTAGAATATTTTCGAGAAAATTTTCTAATTCAGTTTAGAGAAATTTATAATGCACTAGTCAATGCATAGGACTCCGCATAAAAGCATTCTAAAAAAAGGAAGGGAAGTCTATTAAGAGCTATTTTAACTTCTAAATTTCTCAATAAAAGTCCTTCTTTCTTTAGGGCATCTCCGACTGAAAATTCTATTTTTCACTCCAAAATGCCGTGAAAGTAAAAAATGTCATGATTCATCTCCAATCGAATTCCATTTTGAGCCCTTCTACAAAGGTAACAGTCTTTCTCCTCTTTCGCGAGTTTCTTGGGCAAATATGTAGTGCAACGCCAATATTGATTTCGCACTGTTCACCTTCCACCAATTAGTAATTTTTTTACCGTTCGAATGGAACAAACCAGGTACGCCTTACAGCCGTTTGGAGTTTGGCTGGAGAAGCCCTTAGGGGGAAGGTCTATTAAATACATAACTGATTCATCAATAAAAACATAGAACCAACTAAACTCATAGCAATAACATTAAACGTTAATATCAGGAGCTATATAATTTCAATAAGCAAACCAAAAGACGACCCATCTTCAATCAAAGCGATAAACTTAAAAACCGAAACATATACGTAGTTTATTCCCAACCTGTTTAACAATAGACAGAGCAGTGGTGCCACTATTGAAGGAATCTAGCTTGGGATTTTCCTTGAGCTCCTTATCTATGGCTGCACAAGATCTTAGAAATGACTCCTTCCATATTTCGGAATGGCAGATGCTTGTACTATTACCGTCAAGGGAGGTCAAAGCAAGAGCTTTCTGCCAGTTGCATAGCAGAGAAGCAGGAAGGGATTTCCGGACCTTTCTAGCCACGTAGTGTCCCCAAGAACCATGACCATCAAATATCCCACAGAATATCATGTCTTCTTGGGATCCAAATTCCTGAAGTCAAATCAAACAGTTACACAAACATACTTTAGAGAAATGAGAAAAGATCTATAATAGATTTGCAGGTAAAAAAGGAAAGTAAATTGTTTTCAGATCGTTGAAACGCTCACACAATGTTACATCTAAAAACCAACTTACGAAATCGAAACTTCATGCAAATTAAAAATCATATTTGACAAGGTCGCCTTTCAAAATTGGGCTACTTTTCTTACCAAGAAGATGAGTAAACCCAAAAGATTACATTTTAAATTTCATTAGAATGCTGATGCCATGTGTTTAATTATTTGCGGGTTATTATAATTTGGAAATGGTTCTGTACGATCCATTAAAGGTTATACTGAAGATACGGAACCTTCAAAAATCAACTCCTGGTTAAATTCGAAGATTAATGTTTACACCTGAAATTAAAAAAAAAAACAATAATAAGACCTCATCGTGGTGGAACCATAAAAACACCAACAAGTGAAACACATAGATTCCAACCTGTTACCCAGCAAAACTTTCATCGCCAAAATAACATAAACACCTACAAATAAAACCAAGAGGCGAAAGCAACAAACCAAAAAATGAAAGCAGCGATTCCTAAATCGATTAAAATTTAGAATAAAGAAGTTTCAGATCTTAGTAAGAAAACGTAAAAATTAATTATACCTTCGTTTTCCGGCTGATTAAGAGTGAAGAAGCAACAATATAAACTCAACTTGGAACCAGACTAGAAAAAACAGAAAGAACCCAATTCCTTATAAGATTAACGAGGAAGAACAGAGTACCACCTCACAAACAATAGAACAATCCTGATTGACCCCTTTCTCCCCTCTCTGCGAGCAAGCCGCCGCGAAGCAATTCGATCCTTCTCCACAAACCGTTCCCGAATTCTTCAGTATCATATTATTCCTCCTTGCCTCCATCAACAGCTCATCCGCCACTTCTCTTCCCTCCTCCACCGCCTCCCCCCACCCTCTGCTCAAATACAGACCCTTTGCCCACCCATTTATCAACGAAAATAGATGCTTCATTACTCCAACTCCTCAAAGCAATCCAAAACAAACACTACAAATCTACCCACTCCATCTCAGCTTCACCTCGGGGAAAAAGAGAAAGAACAAGAAGAAGAAGAACCAGCAGCCAGCAGAAGCACTTGGTTCGGAGTGAAGCAACTATGAGGCTGAGAAGTGAAGAAAAAATACTATCTCCGCCATACAAATCGGATTTCCTTCGCCTGGACCTACTCCCTCGCGGCTCGCGACGGAGTCCGCCGTAGTAGCCATAGTTGCCAACGAAGCATAATGTTCGATCGAATCCATTCATCGCGATATCGGGGTTCTTATCGTTTTACCGGAATGAGATAAGCCGTAGGCGGTAGCGGGGATTACAAGATGATTAATTACTATTATAACCCCCAGGATCCCCGAGACGGGGCAGCGGAGAAGAGGAACGGACAAGGTACTTTGGGAATGTGAGAAAATTGCCTCACGATGAATTTCAAAATTATTGACTAAGGAACAAAATTTATGAAATTTACATATTATATAAATCTTTAAACAAAAAAAAAATTTATAATAAAATTAATTATAAACTGATATACATTATATATTTCCCAATATATATAGAAACCTCATACCCTGCACTTGATTGGGCCTCACTTAAGAGGCGCTGCCGCTCAAGGGGAATCGAGCACGGGTTAGAAGTTTTCCAACTGTACTCGGACACAAACCAAATTAAGCAACGGTGGGTATAAAAATTATTTTAAAAAGTAATAAGAAAGTTGCCCATAAGAAGTCTAGGTCAAATGATCAGGTCAGGTCTACTATTATTTATTAGAGAACGTGAATCAAATATATGTGATTTTGATTGATTTGAGTTCTAAACCCTAAATTAATAATGTTAGAGATAGTCCTCCTCAAATAATCCAACAAATATTCCAACAACTGAACCGCCCTTCGGAATTGAAAATTCAAACGCACAAGTTGTAGGCTGCGACGATTACCATAAATAAATCAGGATTAAGGGGCAAGCCACCAAATCCATTCATCCTTTGTTTTTTCCCTTTAATCTAAGAGAAATAAACTGGGCTCCTATTTGTTGGCCTTCATCCAATGCAATGGCCACTAATTCCAATGCCAAAAGTTATTATTATTATTATTATTATTATTGATATATCATCTAAAAATTATCTTGATCCGGCATAAATCTCGAGGCAAAATAAAGCTGGAAATTTCAAAAATTAAATTTGGGATTGCCTAAACTATGATTTCAGCGAACTTTTAGTCAAACTGAGCTTCTCGGAAATACGAACTCAACGACACCAAAATCGACTCAATCTGAGCCCAAATAAGTTCAAATCAAGCACCGAAAGCGTTATTGGAAAGTTCAAACCACAATTTGAGTTACCAAACGGTTTCTAAATATGATGTTCTTATAGTCGAATCGAGCGGCTCAACGAGACGAATCCAACGAACCCAAGATCGCAAAATTCCGACATGATTAAGACCTTCAAATGTCTAACAAACGGTACATGACCAAGGGATTCAATATCGGCCGTCCATCCGACCACTCCCTTTTACCTCTGATCTCTCACCTATTTACAAGTCATGCCACTCCATAATATCTATAAATAGACCTCTCATTTTTCATGAGGGGGGGACCAAGGAAGCAAGAAGAAGAAGTGAATGATTGGAAGGAAAAATCTCCTCCACGACCACCGCCGGAGTTTTGTTCGACGCGTGAGTGACGTCAGAATTTTGCTCGACTTCCAAACTATGGAATTCTGCTCGATCTCCAAGTGACGCCAAAACTCTGCAGACGTTGTAATTAGATTTCAATCTGGAAGTGAAGCATTGTAATATGATTGTCCTAAATTTTAAGAATGAGTCAACCTCTTGTACCTTAAACATGCACTAGTGAAATTATTTCAACTGGGCATAGCCCCGTGGTTTTTCCCCTTTCTAGGGTTTTCCACGTAAAAATCTTGGTGTTATTATTTCTCCTCTGTTTGTATGTTAGATATCCATGCAATACTGAGACGAAAATTTTCTAACTCTATCGCCGCGTATATTCTAGTGGGCAACAATTATTATTAATTTATGAGAAATTTTATAACAATTATTTCATTAATTTTGAATTAGTTTAATTTGTAAACAAAAAACAAATAATTTTATTCTATCAATTATAATCATGAGTCTTCTTATATGTGAGTACCACATTGCACACTTCTTATTTTTTAAATTAATGCAAAATGCAAGTTTCAAAAAATAGACGGTCAAATGGCTATGAAGGCTAATTTGACCTTTAGTTGATATAAAAATAAAAAATAAAAGTTATACTATAGTATTTTGATCTAAATTTATTAGAATGAATTGATTTTTTTTTTTTTTGAATTTATATTAAAATTAATACAATTCGAAATATCACATGTAAGATTAATTTTAATATAAATTCAAAATATTAAAATTTATCTTAATTTATTTTACCAATGAGTAGTCTTATATAAATTTTCTTAAAATTGCTAAGAAAATTAAGACATTACTTGCACACAGATTCAAAATTTCATAATTGATAGTTCAAACTCTCAACCAAGAGAGATTATTACGTGCAAATTCCGGATCCAGAGAATCATACGATTTTATAATTATGAATAGTAAAAACGTAGTTATTATTCTAAATCCGAATTCCACACGTAATAATCTGTCCAACCAAGAAGAGCTGCATCCCACATGATTTGTTTTCCTTCAAAAGAGAAGGCTGGATTCCATCTACCAAAGGGTCAATCTTCACATGATACATCTGATATCAATTCAAAGCAACTTGCATGACTACTTGATTTTCATCTCGGGTTTGCCGACAAAAAGTGTAATAAAAAAAAAACAATATTGCAATTTTCCTTATATAAAGCAAAGGCTTTGACATATAAATATTTTCACATTACATTTACGCAAGCATTATATTCGAATATGCTCAAAGGTTTTCAAAGTTTATTTTGCACGTTATTATAATTTTTTACAGATTTTCAGAAATTTCTATGATAAAATTGAGTTTTTGGTAAAGTTGGCATTTGATTTAATTTAATGAAATATCGAGTAAACTTTTAAAAAATTAAAATTCACCTTATTTATTTTGTATGAATTTCAAAATGAACTAATATGATATACACCACAGAAATTTTTGTGAATCACCATTGACAACAGTCATCACCATCACCGCCCAACGCTCATCAGAACCATCGCTATCACTATTGTCGGCCAACGTCAACTCTGACCACCACCACCACCACCACCTGCTATTGCCACTGTCGTCCATCATCGCCTAGCTATTGCATTACCAACCAACATCACCTTTATTCTAAATTCCTTTTACTTCAAACTACCCACCAAAAAATAATCTACTGCATTTATTTTACACTTAACAGAAAGGCAAAGGAGAAAGCTCAAGAAATGGCATTGCTTGCTCTGAAACTTCTCTTTTGTTCAAGTATTTGAAAAGTCTAACCTTTAAGAGGTTTCAAAAGATCAAGACTACAGAAAAATTGATTAGGTTGTTTTCGATCTCACAATGTCGGCTTCGAATTTACGTCGAAGCCGGATGGATTGGTGGTAGAGGTTGAGATCAATGCCATCCACATTCCTTCCTATGCGTGCCTTCAGTACCACCTGCAATGAAAAGATAAAAAGAGGAGTTTTGAGGTAAGTTTTGGATGGGAAGAAGCATAAGGAGTCCTTTTCAAGTAACTTCACAGAAATTTTGGAATGATTTAAGATTTTTTGGGGACATATAAGCAAGTTAAGGCAAACTCACACACACATCATATGCAAGCTTCGAACTCAGGACCTCTTAATTGGTAGCCAATGCTCCCAACCAACAGATCAAGATGAGCTGCGTGAAATGATTTAAGATTAGCATTGAGTGAAATGTTTAAACTTGAATTGTGGAGGTCAGCCTTAGAGTCTAAAGGCTTTCGTTTGAGTACACCTAAAACTGAATATATAGAATGTAATTTTAGTAATAATAATTCTAGTGAAGGGGTTGTGATTTTGGGTGATCAAGTCATTAATAAGAGTACACGTTTTAGAAATCTTGGGTCTATTGTTCAGAGTGATGGTGAAATATATGAGGGGTATTGTTAGTAGAATTCAAGTTAGATGGTTGAAGTGGAGGAATGCATCGGACTTGCTGTGTGATAGAAAAGTCCCCCTCAAACTTAAGGGAAAATTTTATAAGAAGGTGGTTAGACCTGAATACTTTATAGTGCAAAATGTTGGCATTAAAAGAGAAGCATAATATTAAGTTGAGTGTTGTAGAGATGAGGATGCTCAGGTGGCTTTTCTCTTAGAAACAAGATACGAAATGATCATATAAATAAACAGGTTGGAGTAGCACCAATGGAAGATAAGATTAGAGAGAGTCGCCTTAGATGGTTTGATCACATAAAATGGCAGCCATCCGATGACTCGGTTAGGAAAGTAGATGTATTAGATTAGACTTATATTAAGAAGAGTAGAGGTAGATCAAAAAATACTTGGTTAGAAAATATTAAAACTGATCTTTCTTTATTAGATTTAAATAAGAATTTAACTTTTAACATGGCATAATGGAAAAAAAAGATTCACGTAGCCGTCCCCATATAGTGGGATAAAGGCTTGATGTTGTTGTTGTATTGCTACAACTCCCCAAATAAATTCACATAAAAAATAGAACAAAAGAAGTATGATGATATCAGTGGCATATCAGAATTAGTTTTAAGATCTTTGAATTTACTTTTAGATGAGCGATGCAACAGTTGATTCATTATCAATATGTTATATTCGCCTCAAAAAGTAAATATAAGAGTTTTGAAACTCATCTTGATATAATTTGTATTTAAAAAAATATATATAGAGTCCATTTTTTAGGTGGACCAAAAATGAGTTTCTAGCATAAAGATTAATGCTGCTAGGACCAGGGGGCGGTATGGGCCCACTGGCCAGCCTGGTCCTAGGGTGCAAGAAGCAGTGCACTAATTATTGAAGACTTACTTGGCCATCATGTGGAATCAGGAGCTCGCCAATGAATTGATAGATGGAATTGATGCGGAAGTTGATGTCTCTTAAATGCTGGGTGTCAATAAGAAGTGTAGCGCCACCGTCTACTATAATTGCAATGGCACTTTCAACGCTGTAAGACTGTAACCTGGAGGGCAACATTTACACCTTTTAGTGCTTCAGTGCTCAAAGAATTGAGTTTGATGTATGCAAAAAGAAGAAATATAGCAAAAATATCGTGAAACCTTAAATAAAATGAAGCTAAACTCTTAACTATCGATATGCCTTTAGTATAACTATTGGAATTCTTTAGACAATCCAAAAGTATGTGTGCTCATCTATGATGCATAGACACGAACGCCACAACTTGGATACGACCGGACATGGACACGGGACATGTCAATTATTAAAAATATAGGACACAGGTTGGACATAACATTATAATTTTTATATTTTAAAAATAGTATATAAAAATTGAATAAATATAATATTAACAATAATTTAGAAATAATAAGTCATTTAACTAAATTTTTTGCTTAAAATTATTAATATTAGGATATCGAGAGTCGGGTGTTTAAAATGATTAATATTAGGATATCGAGAGTCGGGTGTCGATGCCGTGTATCAGGCATCGAGAGAGGAGATGACAATGCTGTCGAGAGTTGGGCATCGATGTTATGCAATAAGTAGCGGACGTCAATGTCAAGAGGGCGTCGATGTCGAACAAGGATGAGTTGTCAAGAAATTGTTAGCATCGAGCATCAATGTCAAGACAGTGTTATACTTTGATATTGAGATGATTTTGAAATGTCTACGTTATAACGATGTCAGACGTCAATATTGAAATGACATCGGTCATTACTGTGAACAAAAGTCGAAACCCACCAAAGAGAAGCAAAAATGAGAATATTTGATGAATGAGGTATTGAGTGCGGGAGATTGATTTTGTGTTGTGGATAAGAAATAAGAAATTTAGTTTTTATATTTTAAATAAAAAAAATTAAACACTAAATTATATTTATAAAAAATTTAAGACACATGTCCAATTTGTATTTAATAATTTTTTTAATCGGACATTTTTTTTTCATGCCCGACACGTGCGGAGGCATGTCGGATACGTGTCATACACTACATACTTCTTTGAAAAGAAGTGTCGGTGCATCATAGGTGCTCATACGAAAGCATTGTTAAGATGGGTGGCCTTCTTGAAGTTACATCAATAAGAAAAAATCATGAAGCTATTAGGCCAAAGCGGACAAAATCTCTCAATAGTTAAGGAATTATGTTGTTACAAATATGATCGAAGAACGTATTATACTCGACATACCGATTAGAACGCATGCACAGAGAGGATTTCTTGCTGAGGATAACGTATCCACTGATGGATGCAGAAATTCTTGAGGATAAAACAAATTAATTCTATGTGGCATTACTTGCCACATACTGCTTCTGTATGAACAACAGAAATGAAAAAAAAAAAAAAAAAGTGTTCGATCAAAGAAAGGAAGCTTGTTCAGTTTAGGCCTGCCATATTTACTAGAATCGCACGCAACGCTTCTTAAAGCTATTAAAATGAAGTAAACACTAGCTTCAGGTAAAGCTGAGATAATTAAATGATTATCTTAGGGGAATTATACTGATGAGTTTTCTTTAAGAATTCTACCCAGCCGGATCTAACCCAACTTATGGGAGGAAAAATGAATGATTTAGGTGACATTGCTAGAGTGAAAGAATTTCAACGATTTTGAAACTTTATGTATACAGGTACTTTTGCATATGGTTGCCTACATGGTCCCCATATAAAAAAAGCAAAAGAATTGTACACATGCTGACATAGTCCGCACAAATTGAGGAAATCTATTTTAAGAGTGGGTTTAGTTGGGGAGTTACATTATTGTTGCTAGAAATAAGGTATCAAGTTTTCTTGACCAGTCCTCCACAACTTGCTTTTGACGTCTTGACAATTCCATGTAAAACATCATGCATAATGAATATTATGACTAAAGCCATGAAAAAAAAAATCAAATAACATGTACATTTACAAAGATGAATGGCTTAAACGAACTTTGCAGAAGACAAATATAAGGTCATCGTTACCAACTTTCCAGTAACTCGAATAGATTGCCCTTCCTTAAAGAACGGAGAAGAAGGCTGTAGCTCCTGTAAAGCAACCAGCAAACCAGGTTTTATAATAGAGGATGCCATTTGACAGCAAGATATTTATGAACAAAAATCTTGGAATGCTCTTGGCGTGAAGAACTAGATCTGCAAAAGGGAAAAGATTGAAGGGAGAAGTTAACGAATTACTAAAATCTAAGTAGATAGTGGCAATATGACAAGAAATACAAAGAAAAATTGAGCTTTGAAAAGTATTAAGCAAAACTATTTTGATTTTATCATTTTATGAATGTAAAAACGATCTAATATTACTTCTAACAGAAACTAGCAACCGACCAGTGAAATATTTCACATTGAAGGGCAACATGTTAGCTTAACTAAAAATGTCGACGAGAAAAGTTAATTCATAATTTCATATGACTTTCCATTCAATTTTCCGTTTCATGAATTTGACTCAGCTTTCTACAATGAGTTCGTATTTGATTTGAACATCTAAGGACAGTTTCCATTTCATCAAATTGACTCAGCTTTCTACAATGAGTTCATATGTGATTTGTGCATCCAAAGACAATGGAATTATAGGAGGGTAGGACTATCTCTCATGTGCGCATCAACAGGTTATTACATCAATAACCAATAAAAACATTTCTCATTCTCTCATTCCATGAAAGTCCATAATATAATAGAGATGAAAAATGCTCTTCTGCGAAGATGAATTACATACCCTCATAAAAAAGTCACAAGGAACACAAAATACAGATGAAAAGATTAATTAAAATAGCTTTAAAGTCAAAATTGGTTTTTTAGAAAAATTTGTCTGATAAATTCATGTTGAACCATAATTCAGGGGATGGTCATAAATGGAAAGTTATGGTTGGTATACTAATAAAAATTCAAGGTCCTATAAGAAGAAGCTTAAATTAATGCTTTTGACACCAACATTCATGCAATTAAAAGGTTTTCTAAATGCATAGATGCAAAATTGCCATGGATGTTCACAGTTATTAAGTTCATAAAACTCGAGGTGCAAGGTCCCTTCATCAATTGAAAATATTAGATATTATTTGGCCTATTTCCCAATTTTATTCATAAAGCAGACCACTCAATTTTGTGCAGTTTTCCAAGGCAATATGCGCTGTTTTTCTTTGAAACTTGTTTTAGATTCCCTCCAACATTTTCCATCACTTGTTAGCAAAACTTTAATTCACTACCTCGACACCATAGTTGCAGTTCAGTGCTTGTCACAGGGCAGGGCAGCCCATTTGATTCATAAACAGACCAAACAATAGATACAAATTAGCAGCTTCAAAGGCATGCAATGTGATCAGTCAATAGGTCATTGCATGTTTATCTAGAGAAAGATGTACATGTAGTAGTTACAGCAGACAAGATTTCCAACTTGTTCCTAGCTCGATTGTAAATCAATCTTTTCCACTGAGCCGTAAGTGGATGCTCCACTAACAATAGGTACTTAATCATAATAAAAAAAATAACAAAAGAAATGAATAGTCATGAAACTTCCGAAGAAGCGCAAGAATGCAGATGAGGCTTCTGACAAAAAAATAAAATCAATAAATGTTTGATTTAACAAATTTAACAATAATCAACAAAATTATATTGCAAATATATACCCTTTAATCTTTAGTTCTAGGGGAGTTTTTTTCATATAATGGAGGGGTGGCAATTACAATAGCTATGTGTTGAATTTTGAGAGTCAAAATTAGAGAATTTATTTAGGCAAGTATTTTTAAGAATAAAAAGAGATCAATTGTGATTTTCTCCTATGATTCTGTTTTTATTTTAGGAAAGTACTTATAGGAATAAAAATATAGATCAATAGTGATATTCTCTTATGATTTTGTTTCCTAATTTTAAAAAAGAGTTATTCTCATATGATTCTATTTCCTAAAATTTAGGAGAGAATTAAACTAGTTAGTTATTTCCTTTATTAGGTACTTTGTGTGCGTGTATGTATGTGTGTGTGT
>NW_021319394.1:569323-698979 GCF_001605985.2 Dendrobium catenatum
CCTCGCCTCACGGACGAAAACCACCTCGAGGCTTAATTACGCAATTTTAAACCTTGGGATCAGTTGAGATATTCAAGACTTGGTTGGAAGCTAGAGGATTTACACAATCCAATGGCAGAGGCTATCAAGAAACTTTCGCTTGTGTTGCAAAACATAACACTATCAGAATTCTTCGCTCATTAGATGTCAACCAAGATTGTACTTGCAATAACTGGACACAAAAAATGTCTTTCTAAATGGTGATCATGAAGATCAGTTGAGATATTCAAGACTTGGTTGGAAGCTAGAGGATTTACACAATCCAATGGCAGAGGCTATCAAGAAACTTTCGCTTGTGTTGCAAAACTTAACACTATCAGAATTCTTCGCTCATTAGATGTCAACCAAGATTGTACTTGCAATAACTGGACACAAAAAATGTCTTTCTAAATGGTGATCATGAAGAGGAAGTCTACATGAAAATCTCATCTGGTTTTCAAAAAAGCATGGCAAAGAAATAGGTTTGCAAACTCAAGAAGTCCTTTTTCCAGCCTTAAACAATCTCCCCAAGCTTGATTTTACAAATTCACAAAGGTTGTTTTGAAGCTAGGCCTACATAGAGGGTCAAGAAATCTCATGCTGGGAAAATTGCTATATTGATAGTCTATGTCGATTATATTATTCTACCCAGTAATGATGTGGAGGAATTACAAAATTTGAAGAAATATTTGTCGGAAAGTTTTGAAGTTAAAGATCTTGAAAACCATATAAATATTGCTTGGAATGGAAGTGGCTAGATCAAGAAAGGACATTGTTGTTTCTCAAAGGAAATATATTCTAGATCTTAAGACCGACATGCTTGGATGCAAACCTTTTGATACTCCTTTTTTTCTCAAGAAATGTTTCTCAAGCCACCAAGTACTTACTAATTGATAAATTTTATCCATTCTAGGGTAAGAAGTTCAAGCATATTCATAAGCACATCGAAGAGCAGACGAAAGTAGTGTAGGACGATGACTGCGATGAGAACATTACAGCGTAAAGCCGAAGGGAAGTAGTTGTTCGCCGGGTGGTTCTACTGCTGGCTGTTATGCCGCCTGCTAGAGAAAGACGACGCTGTTCGCCTCGGAAACTGAAGGATAAGCGCCGCTGCCGTTCGTTTCCTGGAGGACCTCGTTGCCGTCGCCGACGCTTAGGTCTGCTGGACTAAAGCGGGATTAGATTAAATAAACTTTTTCGGGGAATAAAATTTAAAATTTATTGGATATAATATTTATTAACTGTTGTCACATCTCGTAAATTAATAAATAAAACCAGTCATAAAATTGCAATATAAAAATATTATAATTTTTATTTAATATTTTTAAGAAATAAAATAAGATTAAAACTAAACAAATACTTGTATTATAAATTATTTTAATTATTTTGAAATTTTATTGATTTTGATTAAAATTTTAGAATTAATTTTAAATGAATTTTGATTATTTTTAAGTGATTAATAAAGATTTATAAATGCAAAAAAAAAAATTCCAAATGAGTAGTTATGACAAAATTATTTTATGATCACTATTTTTAAATTAGATTGAACTCTTAGTATCCTCATTGGTATTTGTATATTTCATACATATATGATCAAATTATAATATTTTTTATAAAATTATTTTTATGAATAGAATTCTACCTTTCGTATATATAAATTCTTATATGTTCATAGAGATATCTCATATGTACCTATTAAGTTTCAACAAGAGAACTCGCTCAAAGCAATCACATCTTTTGCTTAAGGCACTCACTCGCAAGGAACCCAACTCATTCGAATCGACTGAATCAAGTAGTCATCCCGAACATGCACATCAAGGGATCTGTGTAAACCCTTCCAAGCTCAAGAAAAACACATGCCTCGATGGAGATAAGCCTCCCAAGGTCACTTGTGGCTCTTCCGCCCTCCGTACTTATTGAAGTCTTATCATCCTCTCTAGCTCTTATCAAGAAGACTAATTGCTAGTAAGGTCAAGTATCATTCATATACAAATTTGAATCAAAGATCATATAGCCCAATCAAATAATTTAAAGCTTAGTATAAGACATTGCTTATAAAATTCCTATATTAAATTTATTATCACATTCATCTTTATTAAGATATTTATTCATAAATGGTACCATTAATAGAGATTATATTCTGCAAAATATAAATCTTGTTATAAGAATAAATTGGAGAATGAATACTTTTCTTATACATTTTTATCCACATATAAATGTTGGAGAAATTATTGTGGTTTAATAGTTTTCTGCAATTTGAATTAAAAATGAAATATTGATGTAATTGCATTGCATGGTTGTACATATTTTGAGTTATCTAAATTATTGAAAATAGTTGGAATTTAATTTGAGGATTTAGCTTAAGCATATATTTTTATTAAAAAAAATAGACAAAATTAATTTTTATATTGGGATTTAATCAGGCTTTTTTTTTGGGATAGTGTTCTTAATGCTTTCTGAAAAAAAAAATTTGGTAGTAAAAAGCTATTTTAGAAAGCATTAAAAAAACCGTCCCAAAGGAAGCCTAAGTCTTCAGGATGTAAAATTCGCAAAACTAGTTGGCATTACGAATATTAAGGTTTTATTTGGGATGACTTTCTTATTGTTTCTTAAAGTAGCTTTTTAGTATAAAAATTAAAATTTTTGTATTAGAAAATTGCTTTAAGAAGCAGTAAGGAAGTCGTCCCAAACGAAACCTAAGGGTCTATTTGGGATGGCTGCAACATTTTATAAAGTTGGTTATGAAGCTGTTGTGGGAAAAATAACATGGCTTGACTAGTTGCAAAATAGCTTCGAACTACATAAAACATTAAAAAGCAACGAAATAATAATAGTCAAATTAAAATGTAGTTGATGTCCGAAAAATAACGCAACTAGAAACCGGTCTCAAACATACCCTAAATTTGATTAAATTTTGTTGAATTATTTGGCTATTTATATTAGGATTTAAATATGTTGGCTAAAATAAGTTTTTAATAATTATTATTTATTATTACATGAAAAAAAATTTATATAGCCTGTGATTATAATTAGCATAAATGACATTTTAATTAGGATAACAACTCCATTAATCATTACTTAGTAATTTACTCAGCTAATTAAATAATAAATGGCATTTAGTTAAATTAAATAAAAATTAATATCAATTCACTAAACCAATTAGACAATAATCTCTATTAAGTCAAATTACACCACTCCATTAATTAAGAATTTATAACATTAATTAAAAAAAGAGAAATATTAAATCAAATCATAAATAATATTATTTTGCTTTGTTTAATATCTTTGTTTACAAATTGAAGCGAAGCCTTCGTTTGTATCATTTTTAGCTGAATGAACTTCAATTAACACAAATCATGACATAATTCAAAACTTGAGGTGTTTCATATTCATATATTAAATAGACATAAATGATGATAGCTAACAAAACGTTGATAACAAACATTTGAGCATTATGGTCTTGAAGAAAAGAGCCAATGCATTAAGAAATCAAATATTCATTGTCACAATGGCGGAATTAGATTAATGACAATGGGTTGAGTTTTGTAAGGAAAAGTTTGTTCATCATAGACAACATGAAGGGAAAGAATAATTCAACTAATAGATTGATCTAAGAAATTATAACCTTTGTGGTTGGTATCATGTCCCAAAAACACATTGATTTGATAGGAGAGCTCATTTTTGACGATATGATGGTGGGAGCCACAAGTAACAAACATAAACAAAGATTCTCAAATGTTTATAATATGTCGTTTTCTAAAATAATAAGTGGTAGTGAGATCTTTGTTTGGTAGTCAAATATGGTATTTGATTTAAAAGGTAAATCCTCACTACGTAACTGTCAGACCATATATTATAATGTAAATTTGCCTCATCTAGAAGGGTATAACTGATCTTGAGAATGCAACGATGTTTATTTTCGCAAGCTGATTTTGTTACAAGGTGAATAGATAGTTTGTTTGGTGCATGTGCCTTGGGTTATAATGAGTTTTTGAAAGTTATGGTTAATATATTCATCACCAACATCAGTTTAGAAAATTCTAATATGGATATGGAATGAATTTTCAATCCTATTTTTGATCTGAGTAAACTATTGTATAACTTCCTATTTATTTATCTAGATAACACCTAAGTAAAGTGTGAGAGAAACTAGCATATTATTTGTAATCTTGGATAGAAAAAATGGGGAAGGTCCCCATATAACTGATTGAATCAGTTCCAATGGTTTCTATGAAAAGGAAGTTGATAAGCCTTGGCCACATTAATTGAGTTGTAGAAAGTAATACTATAGAAAATATACATAGCTTTATTCTATTTTGAAATGGTTGAGAGAGTGGAAAAATGAGAATGTCTAGTCTTTTGTGCCAGTGACTTTGAATGGTAGGAACAATTACAATATAGTTGAGTGATGTGATGCTCGGTCATTAGAAAAAGGATAGAGATCATTCTGACATGGGTCTTAAAGGAGTATGCAATTAATCCTTGAAGTACTATTGAGAACATCAAAATAAATATAATATTTCTTATGAGATTATGGATGGAGAGAAAATCATAAAAACAAGTTGGGTCCTGAAGGAGTATATACATAACTAATATATAGGTAGGAGTTGACAAAAGACACCAACTGGAATGTGCTATGTGAAAAGATGTTCTATCGTCCATGAGCATATTTTCTAACTCAAATTAGGATGCAACTTGTTGAAGTTGTTCAACATTGAGGGGGAAGTGTAATTTAGCACTGAAATCCAAGTACCAATTAATAGACATTGATTGAGAGGTGGTGAAAAATGCTTTCTTAAAGTTTAATGGGCTAGTTGGTGTGTAACTCAAGCTTGCCCTATGCCAACAGTGAAAGGTCGAGTAACTTCATGTGCCATAGATTTGGCAAACCATCGAGTTAAGAGAGAATTTCATGTCCATTGCTTTGCTGCAACTGACAGCCACCTCTGTGGCTTTAAATAGGTGATCATCTGCCTCTATTATGAGAAGAGGGTTGAATTTATGATCACATACTATAGTCGAGACTATTTGATGATCAATGAATCATTATTTGATGTTATATGGAATGCTATGAATCTCCTCGTTATATAATAGGGAGTAAAAATTGTCAAGGCTTATAGAAGTTAGTTTTGTGTGAATGGTCAACTTAAATGATTGATATGAAGGTAAACTATTGATAATATAAAATATAATATCTTCATTGTCAAGAGACACATTAATAGCTTTGAGGTTATCAATAAGATCCTTAGCATCTAATTGTTATTAGGTCATGGTTTATATTGTTTCATGAAAATGTCATGTAGCTCTATCTTTAGTTGTATCACAAAAGATCAATTGGATGACTGAAGGCATTTTTTAAATGATGAGCATAAACTGAGGTTTGAAGACATAGGGAAGAATAAGTTTGATTAAAGTGGGGTAGAGATCTATTGTTAAATTTTGACCTATGAGCAATATCCATATATCATACACTGGATCAGAATGAATTTGTTTTCATTTTGTTTGGGCATTGATTTAATCCATCTAGGAAATTATCAAAGCCATTTGCTATAAATCGTTGGAGGATTTGGGATCTCCACATTGAATAATTGACATTTGTGAGTTGCTATTGACAATATATTTGATAGTAGTCTATGAATGTTGAAGCAAAAGAGAAGGCATTGATGTTATAGCTCTGATATCATGTCGAAGTAAATAAGAAAGAGCATACAAAGCGATTAAACAACCGAGAAATAATTGAGTATGAAATTATTAAAAGATAAGAAGAAATAGGAAAGAAGCTATTAACTTTTTCATCATAAACATTAGCAATGTATTACACTATTTTATAGGCTTATGGTGAGAAATGGATAATCATACAACATGATTCTTTTTTCCTTGAATGGTAGAGATTCATTGGGTTGTTATTAGCATGTGGGCTAAGATTTATCTGCATGTGTCATAAACCCAATAACATTCAATTTTTTTGCATCAAAACCATCAAATTTACATTAAATTTTCATTTTCTACTACTTTCTAAAATAGCATTTTAAGTATTAAAATTTCTTGAATTAAAAATTTTTGCGCTAAAAAAATTATTTTAAAAAGCAGTAAGAAAATTGTCCAAAATGAAACCAAAGATTAACACTATTCATAAAACATCATATAAATCACTAATTTCAACGCACATCGAACAACTCTGAAACCCATCACTACTTAACATTATCAGATTTTTGTGTTTTTAATAGTCTTGTACTCACCAAGCCCTAAATACCCATTGCAAGGAATCAAAGAGTGGGTTCTCTTAGCTTTACTTGCATAGTAAATATTGTAAAAGACTTCTCCGATAGTGTTGGCAAAGGAGAGAATTAGTTGGACATCCCAGGAGATGCATGCTTGGTAAGCTGACGTAATTGCTTGATGCCAAAAAATACCAATTTATATTCTTTTATCTGTTAAATACATTTACTTCACTCTCAAAAAAAATATATCAACTAATAGATTCTTGCAACTTAGTTTGGCGATAGGAATTTTCTCAGATAAATTCATATCTTTACTATGAATGTTTAATTTTCTTAAGCTAAGACTCTTTACTTTTACACTATCAATATCACTTTTTATACTCAAGAAGAACAAAATTTACATAGTAAATTTGCTATTTTACAACAGTACGAGGGCAGTTAAAATGCCACCCCTGATTAAATTGTATACTGTTCGGTATCTTGCTTGGCTTAAGAAAACGCCAATATCGTTAGCCAAAAATGCGTTTGCTCATTCTAAATTTCTATGTTTTACAGCAATTTACAGGCATCAATGTCAAAATACAATAGCTTGACTGATGTAAGAAGATCGAGAAAAAAATCAAAATGATTCCGGACTATTTATACGAGATCATTATAGTTCCAGAGTATAAATATCATCAAATTAGTTTCTTGATCCTTCAAATATGATTCAAATAGTCCATCTATTGAATTATTTTGTATCAAATTTGTTGAAGAGTCAAATGACTATATTAGACACATTAAATAATTTGGAACTAAGGCTTCGTTTGGGACGGCTTTCTTCCTGCTTCTTAAAGCAGCTTTTAAGTACAAAATTTAAAATTTTATACTAGAAAGCCGCTTTAAGAAGTAGGAAGACAGCCGTCCCAAATGAAGCCTAAAATGGCTTCCCATAAATAATCCGGGGATCATTTTATTATTTTTTTCTCAAAGAAGATCATTATAAATATGAATCAAGTAATGAGACCTAGTGAAATACCTGAGAGGCATAAAACTCGCTCTCATTGAAGAATGGTCTCAGATCTTCATGACACATGAAATCAAGAGGAAAGGAGACGAGATGTCCCCTCAAGGATTGCAGTCTCTCCAGAGGGTCGGTTTCTTTCGGATTTCCATTCTGATATGCCTCAAGCTTTTCTGGTGCAATGCCTAGATCAATGGTTGTGTGGCCAAGCTTCTCCTTCCAGTAAGAAGTGCTTTGACGAAAGACAGCTCTGTGAATGTTAAAAGACTTTCTTGAATTAGAATTCATGGATTTTTTAACACAGATGGTAGCCTGAAGCAAAAATGGTGACATGAATTATACCTGGAGTGGATTAGATCACTCGGCACACACGAAAAAACATCTTGGTAGATCATAGTGTTTGTCTGCCAACATCAAAGGAAATATAAGAGCAAGACCATAGCTATAAAAATCATTATGTAATAGAACCATATACATTTGCATGTTCCTTGATCAGAAATGTGATAGGAAATACTAGAGTTCGCAAGTAACCCTAAGGGAAATATTTGAGTTCATAAGGGAACCTATCACTAATTGGTGAAATTAGCGATAATGCATAATCTGGGTGAAAACAGCTCCAAAACATTGTATTAAGATAAGGGAATCAAAGCCAAACAAACACGAAAATAAGATACAAGTGATCCTCAATTCGAAAGGACCGTCGCTCCCAATCTCTAGGCAAGGAATCTAGAGCCCAAGACATCAAAGTAACTACAAGAGAAATAACCCAAAGCATGCATGCCCTAACCCTAGCCTTTCATACTATTTTATACTGCTCAATACATAATTTCTTCATTTAATTAATTCTCAATACAAGCTTTCCTAATACAAATTTCCTACTTTGTTGTTGCTGCCCCCCTCTCTCTCTCCTTTTGCAGCCCTAGAGGGCCCCACATGATTTTCAAGGAGGCGGTTTAGCCTGTCTCCGGTAAACCTGGGCCAGCCCCACCTGGGCCGGCTGGGTCGGTTCTACAGGAACCGTATCAAAATGCAGATATTCCAAAGGGAGTAATTCCTATTCTGAACAAATAGACAATCACCATAGCATTTTGGGATCATGGGTTCAAGTCACAGAAATAAAAATAGGCTCTTTGTAAAGGTGTAAGATTACATACATCAATGTCTCCAAAGACTTTGCACTCGTCATGAATTTTTTATTTTTTTGTACTTCAAAATATGTGGCAAAGTAGGCTATTACTGCATATCAAGCATCATACTAAATGGCTAATAAGTAAAAGTAACATATATTGCGGATTATTTCAGTTCACAATTTATGACAAGTCATAACTCGTGCAGAAGAATTCTAAGCTTAGCATAGCATGAAATAATAATGCCTGTCCTATATAAGGCTCAAGATCTGCATATAGTTCCTCATAAATATACTTCATTGTCATGTCTGTGGAAAGGTTGTCAAGCTAATCACAAAAATTTGAACCAATTGGACCAACCAGCGTGTTAATAGAAAAAAGATGAATTGAATACGCAATCCGTACCTTTGCTGTAGCCATCCAGATGTCTTTGTACGTTGCATCAACCACAGGGTCACGAATCTGAGTGATCTGGAAGCATTGAAAGGACTCCATAGGTTAAAAATAAAACGTGACATTATGCCATTGTGATCATGCTATTCTATATTTCCTCAATGTAAGTACGTAAACCACTGCAAGAAGCTTAACAGTACTGAGTACATCACATAAGTTAGATGCAGTTGCCCTTTCATTCTATCAGAAACACCCCCAAGGCATTAGAGAGAGGAGGAATAGGTCTAGGAGAAAGTGACCGAAAAGGAAAAAGTTAATGGCATTAGACTATAAGAGAACCAAAGGAGAAAAGAGAACGAAAAGAGGTAGGAGAAAATTAACAACCTTGCTTTTTATTTTCAGAGATGATATCATGACTATTTATAAAACAAAATTCTACAGTATTCTTTATTAAATTCAGAGAATTGGAAAGGGAAAAAAGCATTATGTTATTGTGCAAAGTTATTCCTATTTATAGATCTATACAAGATATCTTAATAAGGAAGCACATAATTACAAAATAATGCATAATTATACTAATATAATCCTTCTTAAATCAACCACCCAGATATGGAAGGAGATTGGCATAATCCAGGTGAGCTTCTCACGGATCCTCGTACTGGCCATGGGATCAAGAGGGAAGGGACGGTTGGGACAGTCTTTGACACTCCCCCTCAAACTAAAAAATATAGATCTTTTATTCCTAGCTTGGTAATCAGTCCCAGAAATGTATTATTGCCAAGCCCCTTTATAACAATGTTTGCAAGTTAATCTTTTGATGAGACATGATAAATACAAATAAGTCCACAGTATGATTTCTCCTTTATGAAATATTTGTTCACTTCTATGTGCTTGGTATTATCATGCTGAATTGGATTATGAGCTATGATAATTGCAAATTGCTGTCACAGTGTAGCTTCATGGGTCCTTCCCACTTAATCTTTAGGTGTTCTTGAATTATTTTGATCCATAGTAACTCATAGCTACCTAAGGCTATAGCTCTGAACTCTGCCTCTACACTAAATGATGAGGACATCAGATCGTGGAAGGTTTATCAGAGACGTGGACGCCGATCTACGGCCACGATCGAGTCTTTGTATTTATGAGTCCTTTTTTGTTATTTCATTATTTATGTATTTTTATTTGCTTATTGTTATTTTGGTCTTTCCGTTTGTACCCCTTTAATGGGATGTGTCTTGTATGAGCCCAAAGGGCAATTGAGTCTTTTATTTCTTTGAGTCCATTGTACTTGGCTATATAAATAGCCATTTGCTTATTGTTTCATGTTAATGAATGATTGAAGAAAATTTCCTGCACTTGTTTTTTTAGATCTTTGAGAAGAGCTTGAGATAGAGAGTTCGAGAGCTTGGTGGAGCCTAGGATAGGCCACCCCGTCGTACCCAACAGTCACAACCGGTGGCTCTTGGTTCTCCACCCTTCATCCTTTCCCCCCAACCTCTCGGTTAGAGCCCTCACCCGAAACCCCCTCCTCCTCCCCGTCCAACACCCAAGGCCAACACCATACCACCAGCCCAATCATCTAGCCGCCGGTCCCCATCCACCTCCTCATCCCCATTAAAACCCTTGCCTAATTTGGATGGATAATTTTGGACTGATTTTCAAAATTCAAATTCACTCATTTGAAATTTGAAAACTTCCCTAAATTACAATTCTATTTTTGGAAAGTTTCTAAATCAACTCTATTTGAATTTCAAATTCAATTGGACTTGATTAATTACTTTCCTAATCCCAAATCTAATTTAGGCAAGCATGACACCTCGCCCCAAATCCCCCTTGCCCATGTATGCCGCCGGCCTCCCCTCTCTCCTATCTCATTAAATGCTCCCCAATTGTCTCCTAAACTCAAGTCTAGTTTTAGGAAATATTTCCAAACCTCATCTCCTCTATTTGGCCGAAAATTCCCTCCTCACAATTCCTCCAAATTATTTCCTAACTAACTACTTGATTTAGGAAATCAATTCCCCCCCCCCATTCCCCATCATCCCGCCGCCCCTTCCCCACTTTTCTCTCTAGCCGCCCCTCTCTCTCAACACCATCTCTCTCCACTTAATTCTCCACAAGACTTAGGATTTGGAAATCTTCTTCCTAAAGTCTTGTTTCTTAAAAATTTCAGATTTTGAGCGGTATACGTTCTTCGCTACACCTCTCCTTTTCCGTGGATGAGAAACTTCTTTCTCTCCCCAATAGTGAAGAAGACGCATCCTTTGGAAGAATCCTCTCCTAGCACCTATGAATGGCGGATCCAGAAACTGAGTACATAATAAATTGGGACAACGACGGTTTCACCGACATCCTACGATCCACTTTCTTCAACGTGAATCCGAGGATCGACCTCACCGTTGAAGACTACTTCGAACGGATCCTAGATACCTTGGTGGAGGCCATTGACGAGCACTTCGAAGGCGTCGAGTGGAGGATCTCCACCAATCCTTGACGAAGGTTTTTTTCTCCCGTGCATCTTATATCTTCTAGTCTAAATTCTCCTGATTTGATTGCAATCACGACGAGCTACTCCATATTGCTCTTGCTTAAGCTTAGTAATCTTAGGATTGAGCGCACCTCTATGCTTTCAAATTCTCATTGTTAGACTAGGAATTATTTTGAAAGCTACTACTACTCATCATGTTGTTTTCCTATTTATTTTGGAAGTAAATTCTTACCATGTGATTCAAGCCTAAGCGGATAACCACTAAGTGCTTTATTTCGTTGTTTGAATTTGCTCGTAGATTTGTTCTAGAATTATTTTAATCATAAGTTGTGCCCAAATCTAAATGAATTAAACATTGCATATGTAGTCCTGCATCACTAAACCTTGCCACCACATTTTGTTTATTGTTCCTCCATGTAACTAGGTTACCTCCAATGAATGTGTAGTAGTCTAAAATAGTCGGTGATCCTGCGTAATCTGCATCATTATAAGCTCTAGGGTTATTCCACGTTTTCTTTTAAAGAGAATCCCCTTTCCTGGATTTCCCTCGAGGCAGTGCAGTATTCTATCTACCACTTGCATATGAGTCTACTTTGGATTCTTCATGAATTAGTTGATCATGCTTACAACAAAGACTATGCATGGTCTAGTGTGAGAAAGGTAGATCAATTTCCCCACAAGTCTCTGGTAAGATCCCTTATCTACGTCTGAATCCTCTTTAGCTTCCCCCAATTTGAGATTAGATTCTACTAGTGTTGGTACCGGTTTACAAGCTAGTTTACTTGTTTCTTTAAGAAAATAAGTAATGTATTTTTGTTGTGAAATGAAAATTTCTCTGCTGGATTGAGTCAATTCAATTCCTAAAAATATTTTCCCACAATTCTTTGATCTCAAATTCCTTGACAAGACAACCTTATAATCACTTTCTCATTTTCATCATTCTTAGTCAAGATGATATCATCCCCGTAAAAATTATGGAATGATATAAAGTTGGTTACGGGGTACACGGGAGATTTTTTAGGTGAACTTGTGTTTACCCCAATAGTTTGGATTTGTATGCCCAGAATATACCTTTCCAAATCTCATGTTATCCATAATAGCTTTGTCCTCAATTTTCCTAGTTTTGGTTTCAAGTTTAGGTGGATCGATTTGAGATGGAGCTAAAAGGTCAATGGGGTAAACTCACTTTCCTCGTCTTCCTCTGTTTCAGTCTCCCCTTGAATAGGAGGTTTGGTGAAATAGGATTTTTGTTCGTCAAATGTGACGTAAACAAATACAAGGGTTTTCTTGGTGGAGAGGTGATAACACTTATAACATCTCTGGCTGGATGAATATCTAACAAAGATACACTTGAGTGCTCTTGGATCTAATTTTTCTCTATTTTGACAATGAATGTGAACATAAGCAGTGCACTAAAAAAATAGCATACTACATACAAAACACTAACAAAAGTAACTCCTTATGCGTTGGCGTTCAGAGCTGAAGTAGTACCGCCACTTGAAGTTGAGTTAACATTACTTCGAGTAGCTGTTCAGTACGACCTCACAAAAGAACAAAATGCTCGCTTGTGAATAGAAGAGCTAATCACTACATGAAGTTAGACTCCAATCTCAACAGAATTTAAAAATTTATCGAGCAAGTATGATAAAATCTTTCGATCGTATGGTACGGCATCGAGCATTTCAAGAAGGAGAATTTGTCCTGGGGCTGAGAATGTCAATCATCCCGCGTCGAAAAATTAGTGATAAATTCAAACCAAATTGAGAAGGCCCTTTTGTCATCGAGGAGTACCAAGGAGGAGCCTATCAACTTGTCAATATGGAAGGTCGACGACATATGCTCCTGATCAATGGGAAATATCTGAAGAAGTACCATTCCTAAGAAAAGCAAGCTAAAGATCATTCCCTTACAAAGAAAGAATATATTTTTTAAGATGTCTTACTTGCATTGCATTGCATTTTAATCACTATATATGTTGACGTACTTTTTCGCTCAAAACTAAGTTTTCTACCCCTTAAAATGTAATCAATCTAAAAATTGATTTAGGCTTCACGATTTTCTAATAAGTAAGAAAGTCTTGCATGGCTCCCTTCAAGGAGCCAAGTCTTTCAAATTTAAAACAATCATGCATGGCCAAATGTGTTGCATGTAGAAAGCCCTCACTTAAGGATTAGATAACAAAAGTCTTTTTTCTTTATGAGTCAGCATTTGCATACCCACATGCTAAGGCATCTTGGCCTCAAAGCCAAGCTGTAAGACCTACCTTCTAAATGAAAACAACCATACCACTCTACATTTGCATTGAGACCGAATAGCATGGTTTTAAAAGCGATTATGATGAGTTTAGTTGGTAGTCCCTTCCAGGCGGGACAATAAATCCAGAGGTCGGGCTGGTTATGCCTCTTGTGAGGGTTAGCTGGTTATGCCTCTTGTGAGGTGTAGCTTGTAAGTCCCTCTTTGCACTCGTTAGATCTAGGTTCGAGGCACTACCTATCGGTAGTCCTCACCTTAGTCTTAGGGTCTGAGGCATGGGTTGATTCCAAATCACCCTATAAGCCCTCATCTTTCGGGCAATTCCTCCAACAAGTGTTGTTGGGATGTAAGCCCCAATCTTCTAATAAAATATCAACTTAAACCAAAATTAGGTTGCTAAAATGTAAAGCCCAACATAAGATAGTTTGGGCACCTCTGAGTTTCATCTCAGAATCAAGTGCCCCTACTCTACCTCCTTTGGCTTTCATTCCCAAAATCTAATCCTTAGTTGATCAACCTCCTCCTTGAAATTCCTAAAGGCCAAAATCCTTTTGCTAAGACTTTCATGGATTTTAAAACAACAAAAATAAACTATAGCCAACATTTAAATGACTTCAAAATAAAGAAAACCACTAGTTTAATCAAAAATTTTCCCAAATCAAATTTGGGATGTAATTAACCATAGGGGCTTGCCCCTTTGGGATGTCTGTACCCCAGAAATAAATAAACCCCACTCAACCAAACATTGAGTGGGGGAATCTCTGTTTCAAATTGTAAATTTTATTATTGAGCCCATAAGAAAATGGTATTTTTACCCTCCGGGGTAATATATCATGTTCTTATGCCGTGCCCGATTATAAAATATGCAATCCGTTTGAGGATACAAAAAATTCTCCAACAATATATATTATTTATTTATTTAAATTGTGTATCTATTCATTTGGCATGCATAGGTGAATGTTTTGCGGTCTTTCTTGAATAGGAACCTGGGCAAAAATATGGGTATTCAATGTCACGCTCATAATTCGTCACTTTGTTTTGCTCAAATCAACCACGAGAGTCCTTGCTTAGTAATAACAACTTCTAAATGTAATGACGTGATTCATTTTGTGAAATGAGCAATACTTGGGCAATTTTAAACGACGTCTTATTCATCGTTCACCACTTTCATCACGATTGATTGGTTCAATTGTGAAGTTGATATTGAGGTCAATAGATGCCGCCTAATAAATATAGTGAGTGGTTGGAGTTGAACATATTTGTTGCAAATTTATTGACCCTGTGAATCTCTAAAAATATGTTTGTGTGTCACATCAGGGATTGACTATATAGACCTTCAAGAACATATATGCATATTGATGTGAAGCATGCAATTGAACTTCAGCACATAGGCATTCATTATCGTAGATTGATCTCCAGTATGCATCATACCTTAGTTTTGGTGGAGAGTTAGCTGGCTTCTAACTTTAATTTTCAACATACAAGAGTTACCATTATGTCACCTTGCAATGTATAGATTATTAGATTCATGCATTGGGTTTATTTTTTGCACTTTAAAATCATGCCCTTTTTTCATCTTGTTTTCAACATATCCCCCCTTTCTTTTGGAGGGAAACATTTAGTTGGAAGATTCTTGTTGATATGCCACGCGACGAGCCTATTGAGGAGACTATTTGGGCTATGATAGACATACATGAACCTCTAAGGGATTAATGAGGTTGACAACAGACTTGAGCAACACAAGGAGATATTGCGAGGTTGCAACATTTATGACGGCTTTTTCCCTCACTTGTTCTTGCTTAACATCATATCAGCTTTACGCCTCTATTTATTTGGAACTTTTACATTGTGTGACCACTATCAAGCTAAAGTGTGAGGCATTTAACCTATTAGAGAGTATGATCAATTAGGTGAGTTATGGGCTATGCGACATCTTAGACTAACCACTAATATTGTTGAGCATATCAAGCAATGCAGGTCACTGAGCCATCATCACTAGCATTTTAATTCATCGAATGGGGGCAGGGATGGAACCAGGAAGATATCATGGTTGGCAAATGCACACCCTAAAATATTTTTTTAACGTAGAAGAATAAACATTTTAACTATTTTTCCCACCTTCAATAAATGCAATTGCCCAAACTCTAAGAAAAAAAAATCTTTTTTCTATTATACATAAGATTATGCATTTCACAACTCTATTTTGCCCACCCTCAAAAGAAAGGCGGGTTTCGCCCCTCGATGGGGGCTACTGGATTCCCACTTAGGGCAACATTTTGGGCCTACATATGGATATGTTACATGGGCCCACATAACAACTCTATAAAAAAATCATTGGATTTTCTTGAATTGATGTTTACCTTCTCAATGAAGGGTACTTAATAAACTTATATATATATATATATATGGACTTGAGCTAAAAGTATAAATAACTAATAAGTCATATGGAGGTATGATATGGAGGTATGATGATACCTAACGTGGTTCATTATAATGATACTATATGTGTAGCACTTTGATGTAACATTGGTTACATCAGCATATTAAAAATGTCATAGGAAATATAACATATGTCATTACTAGTTTGATATAGTGAATAGGGGTGTAAACGAGTCTAAGTTGAGTCGAGTATCTGCCTAATCGAGCTAAGGTTGTTTGGTTCTTACTGAGCTCGAGCTCGAGCTTGGTCTTGTTAAAACATTTATAGGCTGAAGCTCGACTCGATTGCTCAAGCTCGTTTGGAAAGCTTGACTCGATTGTTAAGCTTGATTTCTTAATTTTAATTTTCATTTTTTTATAAGAATTTTTATTTTTAATATAGAATTAATTTATAAATATTTAAATCTATTATATTATATTAATTAAAATTAATTTTTAAATATATTTTAAGTTAATCGAACAGCTCAACGAACTTTTGAGTCGAGTCGGGTTGAGCTCAAGCTCAAGCTCTTTTAATATACGAGCTCGAGTATAGTAGGCTCATGCTCAAACTTGCAGCTCGATAAACTTACTCGTAAGCTCATTAAGGAGTCGAGCTCATGTAGGCTCGCAAGTCGGCTCAGCTCACTATGAGTAGCTACTCCCATCTTTTGGTTGTTCATACTACATTATTATTTATACTTTTATAGATAGAATCATAGAAGTTACATGCAGAGTTTGATCCATCAAATTCACTTGTTATTTTTTTATAGCAGGTCCTATCAGAGTGTTAGGTGGATTGTCACCTCAGAAGCATATCTATCAGCAGTAGATTATATTTAGTACTGTTATATTTTATAGTAGATTACCATATATTTAATTTCATGGGTTGGGTAGTTTATTTCCCATTATTTGGTTTGATATTTCATTTGCTCGTAGTAGCCCCTTTCGTATTGATGTACTATTTTTGAATTTATAACAAATGCAATGAAAGTTAATTTTTTCTATCATTATTTACTCAGATATATTTAATTTTATTATTGATTTATGCAATTTTTTCTTCTTGTGAGTACAAAACAAGTCATTTTATTCCTTCATCAAGTCTTGTGTTGTTGTAGTGTACCGTCTTTCGGACTCCGGGTGTGACAATATGAATGATGACGGGCACATAATCACAATATAACCCTTAAAGAAGGATAACTTCCAAAAAATAATGCATACCACTCATACATATCTTCAACTAGAGAATAGTCATCATAGATATCATGAAAGATATGTGAATAATATGAATTGACAATCCAATCTCTATGCTAATAAATTTTAGATTGTCTAAGATAAATTGATGAGCCATCTTTAGTGAGTGAGGGCAAGGGTGGTTACGATTTGGGTTAAATTATGATAGTATATCATGGATTAAGGAAAGAACATATTATGTACCTATTGGATTATAAAAAAATATTAGAATTTGAATTAGGAAGGATTTTGAACAAAATGGTATTTTTAGAAAATGAAGAGGGAAGTTTCAAAATTGATGGATGCACGAAGAAATTAAGATGTTGAGGAGTTTCTTCAGGGTTTAGAAATCTTTTGAACCTGCTTTCATGGTGATGGTGTCGTGCATGCAATAAAAAATATATTGAAACAATGCAAGAGGTGATCAATCGAGAAAGGTTGAGAAGGGATTAGAATTTTTTGGGTTTTGCATGAAATCAAGGATAACTAAGACCAAGGAAAATTGCAAGAAAATTAAGGAAGAAAAAACTGAAATATGAGAAAGAAAATGCATGAAGGGATTTTCAGGGTTTATGTGGCAGGATTAAAATGGATCTCTTTGGCTTAAATACCAATTGATGAAGGTAAAAAAGCATTTTATTCTTAATGCTGACTTAGTAGAGAGAAAAGCAGGTGGTCTAGGAGATAGAGACCAAAAGAGGTAAAGAGAAAGTATCACTCAAGTGCGAGAGAGGAACTAGAGTGAGAGAGCAAGGAGACCAAAGAGGAGTGGGATAGAAATAACAACCTTGAATCCAATATTCATTCATAATATCATAATGTGTGCAACACAAAGTGAGGAACCTTTATATGGAGTAATGGTTATCATATAACGACCAGCATACGACTGACTAAATACTAATAAAGGACTAGTATGACATAAACATGAAACCAACATAACATAAAATAAATGTGATACAAAGTAAACATAAACACTTGGATTTCCAAGTGTTTCACACCAAAACCAAGAGGATCCAAAGGAAAAACTGCTGTCCACAGCAGTAAAACAGCCAACTGCACAAAAACCTGAGAGAAAACGTAGGAAAAACACTGCAAACACTTTTATTTCGATGACGGACGAAAAGCACTTGCAAGATACAGCTTTCCTTCAATTCGAGAGGAAGGAAAAACTCTCCAAAAGATCTCCGGCGAAGCCAAGAGCCCAAGACACCAAAACCTAGATCTCAAAACAATTCAAATTCAAGATACCCCGCCAATCCCCCCAAAACTCCTAATTATACAAATTAATCATAAAGGACAGTAATGGACTTCCTAAAACAGCCTCTCATTCAAAAATTTCCCTCCCCCCGTGCGTTTTAGCCGCTGTTTGGGCCCCGCTCCTGCGCGCGTTCCGCCTGGTTCCGCCCGACCTTGGGCCGTCAGGTGTAGAACCGGACCGGTCCAGCTGGGACCGGTCCAGGCGTAACAGAAACACAACATAAGCATGTCAGTGGGACAAGAACATGAGTAACACATGAAAACGATGGATGGATTTAATGATTATGTTCTGCTCAACATTAGAGGACCAGAGAAAGTTTTAAAAGAACAATCCAGTCACTATCAAGATCGAACTTAACATAAATAAAGATGCCTCTGCAAACCACTATTTTTAATCTTAAGCATGAGACCAATCTAACTGATTTGAATTCGAGCAAGCTTCCAAAATAAAATAAAAGAAAAAACGTGCTCTAGAAAATTGCCTTTAAGAAAAACATTCCTAGCGAGTTTTTTTTTTCCCCAAATAATGAATCAAGAAAAGGAGTTTTCCAAAACATTATAACCTTTGAAAGAATGTACTGCGAGAGAAATAAAATACTACATAGCATAGACGCATAATGCATGTGATAAAATTTTATTTCCACAAATATAAATCAAAAGAAGGGTGCCTTAAATTATATCTTGACAGGTTAAAATAACTTCTGCAAGTTGCGTAAAGACAAAACAACAGCTTAAAGATATATTGAATTATTAACCACAGATAGTAATAAAAAACTAAGACAACACATGACAAACTAGCAACTATCTGTAAATCCCTGTTTCAGCTAGGAACCATTTTTTTCAAGAAGTTAGGTAAATAAGAAGGATGGAATAAAAGCTAGGGTGCAGACAAGACCTCATGACAACGAAGTCCGAGATGTTCAGACCATAGGGAGAGGCGAAGACTAAGAGTAAACTTTCCTGCATTCCATGACTTCCCACTCATGGAAGAATTAACAAATTCTTTGTCTTCAATAACCACACCAATCTGCACAGTTAACATACTCAATGTGAGGGTAAAAATAAAAAGATAATAAAACAATAATTAAAAAAAAAGAAAAAAGAAAAAAAAAACTCAATGTGAGGGTAGAAAATAAACGGCAGTGATTTGAATCACGAAAGGACAACAAAGATAAACAGATAAATCAGCCGACTAATGTGCATTAGCTAGATTATGCAATCAGAAAAACCAGAGTAAACCTTGGATCCTGTTTGGCAAAGCACCTCTTACCAAGAACTATGCCCAAGAGTAGTACATGTCCACCTATAACGCTCATAATCATGAAAGGAAAAATATCTATAAATTTTTTTAGGATTTGGCATAGAGCAGAAGAGCAAGTCAAGAGGAGGAAGTCGATAATTTTTTTCAAATGAAAATAAAAAGATATTTGAGGTATGAATACCAATCATAAGAAAAGGAATTTTATTGATGAAATCTGGAAGTTAAAATTTTATTAAATGGTCTATATTGCCTTCTAGATTTTAAAATTTAATTAATAAAAAAAACTGAAATTTAATAAAGTTGTGATAGAGAAAAAATTAGAATTTATTTTGATTCAAAGTTTGTCTTTATGTTATGAAATTAATTTTAGAAATAATAAGATTGTCATTCAAGAATTTTGAATGAGATTAAAAAGAATATTTAGATATGATGATATATTTGTAATTCAGACACATTGTTATGTAAAAAAATAAATTGGATTTATTAAGTATAATTATAGTTCTAAAACAAATTATAGTTGAGTTTGACAAGAAAGATTTTTATAGATGAAATTGGGGAAAAAATTAAAACAAATTTATAGAAATTAATAAAAAAATCATTTGTGTGTGTATATATATATATATATTTATTACTGGTATCAAGTTAAACGAGGTGGCAACTAAGGATTAAGTGACTAAGAGCTTTTGAAGTTGATATTGGTGATCTCATTTCTAAATTTGCGCAACATTTTCTTTCTTCAAGACCGACTTTATTTATTGAATTAGTTATAATTTATGTTCATTATATACATGAGATGATTTTTGTTATAAAAACAAAAGTGAGATCAACATACATGATTAATCTTTTCCATGAGAATGATCGTTCATATTGCTATGAGTGAAGCATGTTTTCATATTATATCTCAAGTTTTTAAACTATACATTGCAATATTCCATACAAAAAATATATTGTCTACAACAGAAAATTGAAAAAGAAATGAGATATATAAGTATGCTTGTATGTGTATGTTGAATGATAGAGTTACCACATAATGATACTAACTAGGGATGCTAATGTTCCCCATGTTGATGATTTTTACCTTCCACCTTAAACAAGTAGAAATATAACATAGATCTTGCTATACTAATAGAAGATGTATCAACTAGCGGTTAGTTGGTGACTTCCAATCCCATATAATAGTGGGCATAATCTACGCCTGATTGTGCCGACAAGGAACATATCATCCAATGGGGAGTTAAGTTAATGTAAAGATGGTGCTTCTAAAACAAATGTATTAAGTATATAATACAGTTATATGATAAGTTCAATTATGTTCATGCTCTTAAAGGCAAGATGAATGTTATGATTCTATAATTATAAATCACTTTAACTGCTACGCAATGTTTGTGATTTCCTTACAGTTTAAAAAGATGAGTAGCATACATGTTTCTTTTTCATTTGAGTTATTATGATTTTGAAGTGTGATATATCCCCTGCTGGTCGACGGTCGGCGACGGAGGCGGCGGAGGCGGGTTCGGCGTCGGCAGGCGGTGGCGTCGTCTCAGGCAGGGTCGACGGAGGGATCGGGTCGGCGATCTGTCGGCGTCGGCCTAGCGTCGCGTGGAGGAGAGGTAAGTTTTGAAACCCTATTTCTCCTTCTTCTCAGTGCGTATGAGTGCGTAACCGAATGAGAGAAGCGTTTTTATGTCGTGAGAGAGGCGGTGCTTGAAACGACGTGTCCGATCGGCTATGTCGGTGGCTTCAGTCGGTTGGGTTTGCCGTTACAGTCAACACATACAAGAAAGAATTTTGTGATCTAAATGAGTAAGAGAAAGGATTTTGTATACAACCGATATGGAGCTGAAAGGAATAGGTATTTATGCTTCCTGAATGTTGTGATAATTATGGTGTGTAGGTGTTTCATAACAAAAAAAATTAAGGATTAGCAACTCTTTTTAATGCATTGAAAGTTAAAATTGAAGGAATTATTTTGAAAAAAAATTATGTAAATAAAAGTGTTCTAAAGCTCCATCTAAACATATGTTCTTGCCCTAATATTCCAAGCTCTCGGGCAAGGTCATGATAATTCCCCTATTTGGACCTGATCCTTCACCACCACCTATTCTAAGGACCCTTATTTGTCATGTGGTTCTTTCTCTCATGTTCAGAGCATATGTGGCTACCTCTCATACTATCATCAGATTATCCTTAAAAGCATATTATCCTTGAATTTTCTCATGTTGATCCTACTGTGTGAGTGGTTATCTAATGTGTATAATAAAGTGGTCTTCTCACTTGAACTCATCCATGAAACCACCTATCACGCATGTTTGGAATTTCTTTACAATATAAATCTTTCAAGGCTCACCTTCAACTGAGGAAATCAACTAGTATTGGTTTATACATTTAGGTTCTTGGGAGAGCATACAAATGATCAAGATCTACTTTCAAGCATGTTAGTTACAATTCCTCCTACTTAAGATCAAGTATGCAAACAAAATTTGGAATAAATCAAGATCTTATAAAGGAATCATAGCCCTCCACTACTATCCTAAGCCCTAAGGATGTATTCATCTCCTCATATCCATTCAAAAAAACATCAATCCAGATTAGGGGTGTAAACGAGTCGAGTCGAGCTCAAGTAGTGGCTAACTCGAGCTCGACTCATCCCTCAAAAGAGCAGCTCGAACTTGAGCTCAAATTCGAGTACAAAGAACGAGCTTGAGCTCAACTCGTCCATTTTCCCTCAAGCTCGACTTGTGATGAAATGGAGGCCGAAGCTTGCTTCATCATCGCTAGAGAAGTGTCGGGCCTGCCCGCTATGGAGAAGAAGATCGATTGTTTTCAAAAACGAGAAAAGCATAATGTACTCCTGCAATGCCTTGGAGAAAAAGAAAAAAAGATGAAAGAGACAAAAAGTTGTGCAGCTTTAGTAAAGCTGCTTTATAGAGCAGCAGCTTTTTCCAAAAAAAAAAAAGAAAATTCAAAACAGCTATTGAATTGATTTTTTGAAAATTGTACCGGTGTAAAAAAAGACTTTTGGGTGAACCAGTATTGAAATTTGAACAATTGTTGTAAAGGTAATAATACATTAATGCTATAATAAATGTTAACTATTTTTTAATACATAAAGTTTTATATTACTCTTAATTTTAAATAATTAATTAATTCTAGCAGGCTCCCAAGACGATCAGTCAAGCTTTGTCAAGCTCGAACTTGAGCTCGTTTAATATTCAGGCTCGAGTTTGTGCTCGAACTCGAGCTCGTGTCTCGATAAGCTTGACTCATGAGATCATAAATGAGTCGAGCTCTAGCCGACTCAGCTCATTTACACCCCTAATCCAGATCCTCTAGATAAACTATACTAGTAGCCTCTCATCTTTATCCTATTATTGAGGATATCTATGACCCAAACTTCAACCAACTTTATGATTTAGATGATAGTACAATTGGACATGAGTTTTCAAATCATGTTTGTCATACTGGGCAAGAATAGAAAAAAAAATTATAAACATTCCCTAAATCTCACCATGCTTTAAATAAAAAGCACTACATATAAGAGTTTTTGAGGATTTTCCCTTTTAGCATAAGGATGTTTTCCCTTATGTCATTATCTTTAATTTTATTTTTTATTTTTTCATTTCATTTGAAAATTCTTTGTAATTGCTTCATGTTATACTCATTTCATTTACTAGTTATAATTTTTTCTTTAAAATAAGTGGTTATTTTTTTAGTCCGCAAATAGTCTTTAGATTGTTTAGAGGAATTGATGTGAAACGTAATACATGGAAACAAGAACTGCTAGGGGATTTTAATATAAGATTGTTAAAGCTTTGCTAGTTATAGAATTAATGCTTACCCAAATTAAATTCTCGGAATTATCAAGTCGAAATTAAGTAAGGCATGTGGTTACAACTAGATTAATGGGACAATATCAAATTGACAACATAGAATTAGATAGTAATGTTAAGGAGAGAAACAATAATCCACAATTAACAAATAGAACGTTTCACCTTGGGTCTCTCACTCACTCTCTTGTTGGTGGCACTTTTAATGGAGGAAGATTGAGAGCAACCGAGCGATGCCACTAGGAGACAAATGGCGCACAAAGTGTAGTCCGTTGGAGTGGTAGCCGGTGGCGGGTAGTCCATGGGATGACTAGTGAGCCTACAACGTCTTATCCTTTCTTCCTTGATCATCAAAGACGAAGCCGTGGTTGATGTCCGGATCGGCCGTCCACAAAATTTCAAGAGGGGAGGTGGTTGGCTAGGGTGAAGAGGGCGGATGGGGTAGGATTAAAATCTGAATTAAATTTCAGATTTTATTCCAAAAGGAATTGATTCAAACCCAAAATTTGAACGAGGGACTTAATTGCAATTAGTGGTGCAATTAAATGGAGAGAGAGGGGAGAGAAGTGGCCGACCAAAGGAGTTTAATCCTGATTCCAAAAAAAAAATGCAGTTTTAAATTCAATTTCAGATTTTGAAATTCGAAATTAGAGAAAGAGAGGGAGGGGAATTAAAGGGGCAATTAAGAGGTGATTAAGTGACGATTGGAGAGAGAAAAGAGGAAGAGGAGGTGGCCGGCCAAGCTAGAGGAGAGAGAAATTAATTTTCATTAAGTGGGGCCCATGGTAGAGTACTTAAATCCAAATCAAATTCTGAAATTATAATTTCAAATTTAATTGGGACTTAAGTAACTTCCCAAATTGAATTGACATGAGAGGGAAAATTGGAATTTGAATTTCAAATATAATTAAATGCTAGTAATTGTTTGCTTAATAGGGATGATTGATTAAGCAATTAATCCAGCATTAAATGTTGAAATTCCACGGGTTGGGCAACACAGAGGGAATCGGCGGCAAGGGACTGCAGGGGAAATTTCGGTGAGCTGGAGCTCACGGCTTGGGCTGTTTGCTGTGGAGTTGAGGAACGGTGGAGGGGGAGGGGAAGATGGCTACACGGGAGGGCTCTGGATCGGTGGCCAAAAGCCTGGAGAGGGGCCAGCCGGCGGGAGGAGGCAGCCAAAGTGGCCGGCGGCTTGAGCAGGTCAAGGCTAGGCGACGGCAAATGCAAGGGGAGGAAGAGAGGGAAAATTCAATGGATTCAAAAGCATGAAATTCCAATCTCCCACTAGTGGCTTCAATCCAACTCTCCACAACAACGAATAGATCAAAGAGAACTAAAAGAAAACGAAATACAAGAAACCTAGAACTCACAAAGAGATCTAGTTTCCCCTACGAACTCACTAAGAGATCGAGGAGGGTGAACTCACAAAGAGAACATAAGTGGCAAATTTTCATTCATCCAAAAAACTCCTCATACATAGGAAAATTGCCATATATATAGGCCTCCAAATGACAAAGAAAACAAAAGACAAAAATGCCCCTTGAGCTACAATAGCAACTAACTACCCATAAGGGCAAAAATGGAAAAACATAAAAATCAAATAAACTACTACATAAAATGACTCAAAATAAAACTCATGATTGTGGCCGTCGATCTCCGGCGTCTCCTGATGGTACGTGTGTTGAAATCTCTGACGATGTCCTCATCAGGAATAAACATTCCTTGTTTTCTTGATAATAGAAGCAATTCTATCTGGACTGGGTCCAATGATTTTTCTCTTCATTGATTTCCGCATTAAAAACTTTTAGTTATATAGTGTTTGGTTATTTCTTTCTATGCATTAGCCAAGTTATTTGTCTTAACTAATAGCACAATAGAAGAAGGGTTTATTGTTTTTCTGGTTATTCTTTTAACAAGAATAATGTATCATCATTCACATCAAACCCCACATTCTTACCGCTCATCATCATTAACATTATTGTAGCTAGCATTGGCGTAATAAATTCTTGTTTTTCATTTGCTTTGTTGAGGGTTCTCTGACGTGTTAAGCATATTCATTGTAACTCATTTACAACAATTTTAATCCATGTAACATTAGATCTATGCATTATCCTTCCTAATCATTTGACAATAATTTTACCATTTGTCTAACAAACTCATTTCTACCCTTCATTGCACATGTCCAAATTCTGAAAGTCTATTTTCAGTCACCTTATATTAAATAGCTATCACTCCAATTTACTCTAATATAATCATTCATTAATTTATTCTTCCTAAGGTTTGTCACACATCCATCGTAACATTTTTACACTAAATTAAAATATTAATAACTATTTTATAGCTCAACATATAAATATATACAATATCACAGGCTCAATTTAAATTTTATGAAATTGGCTTTAAGCACTCATGATATCCTCTTATCACACAAAACTCCCAAGAAATTTTTTCATTTTAACCATCCAACGTTAAAATTAGAAGCTATATTCCCATCAACATCTTCATTCTTTTATAATAATAGATCCAAGATGATTCGGTATAACCACATCTTCTAAAAATATTAAAAGATAATAGTGAACATCATACCCACCATAGGTATATATTATATATCCATAAATTACCTATTTCATTATCAACACAGACTCTGTAGCAATACACAAAAAAGAAGTAACCAGTTTTAACACTTAGCAAAAATAAAACAAAATACAAGATTTAGATACAATAAAAAAATATCAAATCATTATTGTAAAGAAAAATCAAATATTATCACCTACTGAACAAATTCCTTGAATGTGTTCAAAAAGTTAAAATGTCATGGCAACTATAATGCTACTCTTCATAAGAAAACCAATAAAATACCTCAGAATCTCGAGATCCTAGCAAGCTCCTATCATTTATGTTAGCTGATCCAATTAAAGCCATACGATCATCAATTATCATCAACTTGCTGTGCACATAAATCTGAATGAAACATAGAAAGTAATCGCATAAGATATTAGTCAAGTTGCACAAGAATTCCATCCCATACAGATAAATCCATGAAAAAAAATGACGTCAACGACTTCGGTTTTTTTCTGATACTCAATTAGAGGAAAACTATTTTGTTCATGGCATATTGAACAACTTTTTATAAGGGATATTTATGCCTAACCATTAAATATTTGTTATTTAGAAAACTAACATCTAAGTGTTCAAAATGAACCATCAAACCTATGAATTTGTGCCATGCATCTAAATTATTAAGAATTCATCAAGAATGATGTGCACAAGTACTCATAATTAAATGCAACCACCATGTTAAAAAAATCATGCATGGGGCTTACCCGTTGCATCGCAAATGTCACCAACAAGATTCCCCCGCCATGCTAAGAAAAGCGAGCATGGGTTCCACTTGCCATGTCAAACGTGTCGCATTTAGGTTTTGAGAGTTTACAAGTTTATGGATTTGCATGCAAGATGATGACAATGATGACGATGCGAACACATTGAATTTTTTTTTTCTTTTTTTTTTTATTTTTTGGATTTTTTCTCTCTTATTAGAAAGGGGAGAGAGAATGAGAGAAAGAGAGAGAAGAAGAGAGAGAAAGAGAGGGAGAACTAGAGAGAAAAAGAGAGTAAGAGGAAGAGAGAAATAGAGAGAAAAAGAAAAAGAAATAAAAAGAGAATGAGAAAGAAAGAGAGATAAATAGGTAGGGAAGAGAGAAAATTAGAAGAGAGAGGGAGAGGTAGAGAAAAGTGACGATACGTAGAAAGCTAAGGGCTAAGGGTTGGGGATGTTGCCTAACTAAGCGAGAGAATGGGGGATGGGAGTGGGGACAGTGTTCGATTTGAGAGCGGCTCGGGTACGGGAACATGCAAGAGGGATGAGGTGCGTGATGGCTGGGGGATTTTTATTTTTTAATGTAGATTACAGCATAATGTAAATTATCATATTCCAAGCATGCAAAAAATAATCTTTTTCATGCAAATCTTAAAGTTTATTGCCATCAGATACACAAGATGTGTTTGTTGAAAAAAAAAATTGAAAAAAGAATTTGTTTTAACTAGTTCGAATTGCGATCCTTAAGGATAAGTTGGGTGCAGTGGCCATATGCCAGTGTTGGCTCAAGCTATTTGTGGTTCCCATCGTTCAATTTTATTGGCTAGGAATTTACAATTATCTAATGAAATATAGTGTAGTTAATTATTTAATTATTTAATTTTCTATTTAAATTTTAATTTTTCTCATTAAATTAAATTTTAATTGCTTTTATAAATATTTATCCTTTTTATATTAATTATTTTTATGCGGGGCGTTCCTCACGCTTTCATTAACTCCAATGACTAGCATCATCTAGCTCCTCGAGCAAGCGTCTCCTTTGATTTCACCTCAAGTCATTGTCTCCTTTAAGGCATCTCTTCCTAGGTGTACACTATTAGATATTGATGCCATATGGCATCGATGTCCCAAACATTACCTTGTGGCTATGGTTTCCTAAGTCAGTGCTCGGCCACCCCTTGGTGCTGCATCGGCCTTGATTATGCCTTTGTTTAGGTTGGAGCCCTTGTCATTCCAGAACACCTCCTGTAAGACCCTTCCTCTTCCATTGTATTATAACTATCTTTGATGTGAATCAAGTATGAGTTGCTTGCGGAAATTAAGATGAAAATTAAATAAAGCGTTACCACCACAAAGTTATCACCAATAAAATAAAGGATTAAATAAATTCTAGGTAATCAACTTGCTTAGGCGAAGAGTTGCTTTGAGATAACCAAACAATTCAAAACATCCAAAGATAAAAGAAATACTTAAATGCTCATAACAAAATCTCACGATTAATAATGAGAAAATTCACCTCGAGCACCTTCTCACTCATTCACTCTTTGGCTTTTAGTGGAGGAGAAAGAACCATACAAGGATGGAGAGCACCACTACTGAGAAGGAGACGAAGGACTTCGTTACCAGAGAGGTAGCCGCCGGTGGAGGTGGTAGTGGATGGCGTCCGGTGATTGTCCAAACGTAGTCTTGAAATTGGTCGTCGATGACGTGCACAAGCGTGGGGAGGATTCGCTCCAAGTAATCTCCAACTGTGTCTTCGTGATCAAACCCCACGTCGAAGAACGGAGATTGAAGAACGTGGATATTTCCATAGGCGTCGAATACGAGTCCACCTTCAAATTCTGGATCCGCCATTCATAATGGGATTGAATGGGGAAGAAGAAAAAGAAAGGAGGAGGAGTTTGCTGTGAGCTAGGGAGAGGGATGTGGAGGGAGATCTTGCTTGAAGAAAATCTGAATTTGGATTGGAGGGAGAGATTATTTGCCATTAAAATCTCCCTAAATTAGGCTAGAGAGAGGGGCGGCTATTAGGGGGGGGGATTAATAGGCTAATTAATGGAGGCTTAGGTGGCAAGTGGAGAGAGAAAAGGCTAAGTGGGGTGGCCGGCCATGCAAGGAGGAAAAAGGGAGAAATTGATTAATTAGTGGGGCCAAGGGAATTAATCCAAATCTGATTTTGAATTTCAGATTTTAATTAATTTAGGAAAGTTTCAAAATGGGGGGAGAGAAGAGAGGGATCTGAAATTTGAATTCAACATAGATTGGGCCTCAATTAAATCCTTTTCCTAATTGTGGTGAACTATTTTAGGAAAGAATTAATGAGGGTTTTAATGTTGGAATTCAAACTTCACAAGCTCTCAAGCAAGAAGAAGAATGAACTCTCAGAAATTTTATTAATCAAACATTAAGCTCATACAATAGTAGAAGACCTCTTTATATAGGTCTCATCAAAAGAAAATAACATGACTCAAATGCCCACAGGGCTACAACAATGACTAAACATCCATAAGGGCAAAATAGTAAACTAAAACTGAAATTAAAAGATACATGAAAAATATCCGAAATGACATGGAAAACATCAGAAATATAAGCTCCTAATCGTAGCCGTCGATCTATGATTCCTTCGCCGGTAGACCTACCTGAAATGTCTGTCGATGACCTCATCAATCTCTCTAATCTTTTTTTAGCATCATTCATCCATTAATTTTTGTGATTTTCGTTAAATACACTCACTTTTCTCAATTCCATGTCGATTTTTAACTATTCTCTACTTTAAGAATGTCTCTTTTAGGGTTATAGTTTCAAGGCCTGTTTAAAATCTGGCTAGTGTGCTGGAGGTCCTCCTTTACATAATGCTAATCTGGTGGCCTCTCCATGTGATGCTTCCTCTAAGGATCCCACTCCCGTATTAAGGGTAACAGTTATTGTTGAGACTCTTGGTGCAGCCCCTAGTTCTTTTGTTAAAGCAATTGAGGGGATGAATGCTCCAGGCTTTCATCCTCGTTCTGACTCATTTCTCTTTTTTTTTTCCAAAAGGTTCCTATCCACCTCAACTGTAAAACCCGCAAAAAGTCATTTCAGACTTCGCACGCTTTTCTTTTGTTGATTGGTCTCTTTTCCGTCCGATCTCCGTTTCCGCCTCGCACTTGCGAGCTAACCGGGCCGGGTCGTGACATCAACACAAGTTGTGCTACACCTTGCACAATAAACCTGCTCCCATCTTTTCTGAAGATGAGATTCATTAGTTGGTAGCTTCCACTTACTCAATAGCTAGCAAGTTATCTTAGAGTTATCCCTGTCTTGAGATTATTTGCAGATTCATGTTTAAATTGCGACTGTTGGTGAATTATGTGTTAAGGTACTTTGACTCTCACCATGTTCTAATCAAATTATCTCTAGAAGCAAATTATTGAAGACTCTTCTGAAGGAGATCATTCTATGTAAATAGCTCTTCGAAATAGATGCTTAGGTGGTTTCCATGTTTTGATTCTTCTTACGAGCTACCTATAACTCTGGTTTAGGTTGCTTTTTCTCAACTTTGAATTCTCTACTTTAACCAATTCTTCGGTTAGATTTTTGCAAACCTTTACAAGAGTCCTATTGCTTCAAGTCTCTCTAGGCCATAAGTGGTTAAGGTTTTGGTTAAAATAGACATTATTACTCCTTTGGATAAGGAGATTTGGATTGGCTCCTCAAGTGGTTATTGGCAGAAAGTTGACTTTGAGAGCATTCACTCATATTGTTCAGCTTGCTACATTAATTCAACTTGCAACAAGGGTCACCCTGAACTGAGAAAATCATTTTCTATGTATCCTATCATTCAATATAATGCGGATAACACAACTTAACAGATACAACATACAAACTTGGTGGTCATAGTTCATCCTACATTCGATTTGGATTGTAATCAAACTCTTGCTTTTCAAAGCCTCCATTTGAAGCTACTGCATATGTCCATAGTATCATCATAGTGGAAGGAACTTCCTCTTCAAATATCAAATTTGATTTAGACTCATTAGTTGTGATAGCGCATGCTCCTTACAATCTTCCTATTGTAGAAGATGTTGGTGACTAGGATATGATCAGTTAGTTGTATGCTTCTGATAAAAGTCTCCCAGTATTAAAGAATAATTGCATAAAAGGTTTCAAACCATGTTTGTTGAACGAGGCTGGAATAAGAAAAAAAAAAATTCTTCATTCACCAAAATTTACTAGACTTCAAGCAAGATGCAATAGTTCGCCTATTGACTGTGATATTCTTTACTTGTAAGGAGCGAATATGGCTAATCAACATTTCATAGTATACTTTCTCCCTTCTATCATGTTATCTTCTGTTCCTTGTATTTTGATCAATACTATCGATTGACATTTCTTTATAACTGCGCTTCATGTTGTGCCACTTCATTAATCGGTTATAAGTTTGCTTTTATTAAAAAAAAAGTAGCTAGAATTGATGGATAACTTATTATCTTATGATTTTTATTTGTAAATTTGAGGGAATTTTGTGATTATAAAAAGTAATATGAGGCATGTAAGGAATTAATCAAGTTTTTTTTTTTTTTTGAATAAATTCCTAGTTGGATGTGCAACTCATTCAGTCTAGAACTGTGAAAATGAGACTAAAAGATTTCCGGGAGAAATTATCTCCTAGCACAAGTAGCAGGCTTGACTTGTTGACTTAAATTCCTTCTTTTTTTATGTTCTCTTTCTTGTAATTAGTTTAGAATGTGATTGATGTTTCATTGAACATTTGAACTTGATACAATCTGAACTTTTATGATTACATGAATTTCAATTGATTGAATGAGTTTTATGATATCAAATTTTAATGCATTATTTTTTGTGAATGATTCTTAAATTATTATCTAAAAAGGTTTTTTTTATTTTTTTAGTTTTCATCTAAGCAATGAAAGTTTTTGAAAATAAGATTTTATAAATTTGAATGTTTGCACGATTTAGTGCATATCATGCTATATTTACATGAGCAAATCAACTTATAGCATCAGTTTTGCCTAACTATACAATGAGAAGTAAGAAAAATCAAGTTAAAGTGACAATTCGAATAACTAGAACAAAGACATACCTGATTGGTGGCTAAGCTACCACTATCTTGAAGCCTGCCATATGATCTTAGACCATAGAAGGATATGTACTCCTGGGCTTTAGGCCCCATTATGTCGTAAAGATTCTGTAATATAGAACTCGGTCCTCTACAAATTGTTCGATATTGCCAATGCATCAGTGCCCTTACAGATGCAGCACCACTATCATCAATACCTCCCTGATAAAATATATCTTCAGATAGATGATTTTCTTACAGAAGCAGATAGAACAATATATGTTCTTACATAATACCTGGAAGCCAGGTAAAAGGGGTATGATAATAATAACTCTAAAACACTTATTCTCCTTGTGTGCTCGCATGATACGCCTATACAATGCATCCAAAACTCGATTTCGTATTATATCATCTCCGGAAAGACCTGAAATAAAAAACTGATTCTGGAAATTGAAGGGTACTTGGGTTAGTGATCTAAACTAAATCGTTTCCGTGATAATTATGAATATTGTATGTTATGAAAAATAAACAAAAGGAATTAATTTTATCTTCAGCTGGATTCTGAATGATAAGGAACTCAAGCTAAGGTTAGAACTTATTTTGACAACTCCTAACAAAATACAAGATGGCATTGTGCTTACAATTATGCTGCATACAACTTGTATTGAAACTACTAAAGGAGAAGCCAAGTGCTCTACATAATCCAATATAAAAGTTCAATCTGGATTTCATGCAAGATTTAAGAAGCATGCTGCATACCTCAATATAAACGAAATGTTCTGCCTTTTCAATTAGAGAAATGTATGCATTGTGGATGCTATCTTCTGTTTGACTTGTTCCAGCAGACCATTGGCCAACACTTCTAATGACCTGGATTCCACATGTCATTGAAAATAAGATATTTGTATGTGCGCTATAAAAGGGAAAAGCAGTGCTAATCTTGTATGAAAAATGAGAAATAAGAAAAGAAAGTCTCAATAACAGATTGCAATGGAATTATTTATGTACAGCAGTCATTCTTTCAGCATTGTCACTGGAACTCTCTTCAAGATAATTATGCCCTCAAAAATCAAAGTGGTACTATTTGTTAATTATCAATATATATGGACTGAATCAACAAAGGAATAATGATCCTTTCTTTCACTAGGAATGTTTGCCAATAATGGTTGGTTAGTCTAGGCCGAACACATAGGCGGAGTTCCCTTGCTTTATCAATCAAACAGACCAATGGTATGGTCTTGCCTGTGTCAAATTTGGCAAAGCTAGATCAAATCTTCGTCAAAACATATATATGATCCATTTATGAAGTCCTCTGTCAGGAATATCGGCTTTGGTAAAGAGCATTTATGACATTTAGTTTAGATTGATCACACCAAGGACTGAGAGTACCTATTTGCAACCACTTGAAGGGCATGTGTGTGATATATACTCGAAATCATGTCTATGCATGTGTGATACTTGGAACCATGTAAATCAACCTCCAACTGGCTCCCAACGGGCATGCATTGGCTTCCATGCCAGGTAGCCTGTTCACCCCAGTTGGATCCTGCCAGTTCATCCGCCATAGCCTAACTCCTAAGAGCCAACTAGCTAGCCCTCTTTCCTTATTCTTTCCATTGTGACCTCATCAATCGATGGAATATTTGCTAACACCTCACCAATTCATGTGGGCTACCTATAACAATTAATTTTTTGGCTATTTTTCATTTCGTGATTTAGTGCATTTCCTATTAGAAGGTCTATCCTAGGATTGTATAAAATTTGTATAAATGATGGAATGAAATGCTCAACCAATTCTTCTCATGGTAATAGAGCTTCAGGCATTTTTTTTTCTTTTCTTTTTTTTCTTTTTTTTTTAAGTTGTAACCTTCATTACTGTTGTAGAAATCTTACATGATCAAACAATAAACTCAAAGTCTCAAAAAAGACTATTCAGATCACTAAATAAGGTTATTGCGATAATCCAAACTAAAGATGAGGAGTCAAGATTACCAACAAATTCATTGAGAGTTCAACAATAGTGATAAAGACTGCTAACATCAAAAACTCTTACCCAAAATCCTCGAAACAAGAAGTTGTCCCTAGCAAAAAAAATCAATAGAAATTCTCTATGATGCAATATTTGCAAAAAGGATCGTCATGCAAAGGAAAGGTATCATAAGCTTCATGGAAAACTATGATGACAAAATTGGATAAAACAAAGAGGATAGACAAAAGAACATTGACATGCACATATAATGCATTTAGGAGAAGGTAAATATCAAAGAATCACCCATCAAGTTCCGTAAAGAAGTAAAAAAAAAATGAAAAACTTACTAGAATCACTATAAAAAAGTCCTGTAATAGGTACTTAATCTCCATCATTCTCAAATAAGACTTTCTCTTCGCATTCTTTTAAAATCTCAATATGCCCATTTCCAACTACTAAATCATTGATTTAGAAGCTACAAATCATGTGACTCACTCACAATTTTTTTCATATTCTCATTGTCCTAACAATAAGAAAATAACATTTTTTTATGATTCCTTAGCAATCATGTCTAACAATGAGACATTCTTATAAATAAATCCATCACACTCTGAAATACTATCCATGTACCTAAATTATTTACCAACTTGTTACTCTCCAAAAGCTACTAAAGATTAATCATTCCCATTATATCTTTCAATAATAGCGCAGAAGGATGATTATTGGACTTGCTAATGAAAGGGATTTTCTTCACCAACTTAAGGAATCTAATGATCATAAGAACCCTCTTAGCAAAGCCGAGCCACAAATTTCAGAGCCCACATCCACCTCATGAATCTATGTGGGTTGTCCTACTGTAATTAATTTGAAGCTATTTTTAGTTTTTGATTTTATATATTTCTTATTAGATGCTTTTCTAAGATTATATAAATTTGCACAAATAATGAAAGGAAATACTCCATTAATATTCCAATTCTTGTATATATAAAACATATATATAGACAAGAATTAGTGCCACTTTCAGAATTGGAAATTGAGCCTAGAAAATCTCTTTTTCCAGCTAATTATGAATAGAATGTATTGTTGCTTTCCTTGAGATAATGTATTTATTGATGGTAATACTATATTTAATGAATTAATGGAGTTTGAATATCCGAGGAATGAACCGCCAGCCAAAGTGTAGACATGACTACTGGATATCTGATCGCGGTGTCATGGAAATGTTAATAAAAATCATTTTATATAAGCATTCATAACATTTAATAAAAAACAAGGAGTAAATCTGACACACAACCAACTTCCCCCATCTCAAATTATAAAGGTTCTTCATTATATGAAAAAACAGACCTGAATCAGAAGCCTACAGGAAAGTCAATTTTATTTCTCGAATGTGGGCTCCGAAAATTCGGCCCCGGCCTCCGCCTGCTGTTCTTTTTATTCGGCGAGGGAGTTTTAACTGAATAAGTTCCAAAGTAAATTTTGGAAGGCAGATGGGTTTGTAGATAAGACACTACCCAGAGATTTCGCCCTCATTTTGTGAGGACTTTATGATCTGAGTTCTGGTTTCCTATAGGCGCAAGCCCCTATAGTGAATTACCCCTCCCAATAACGAGAGAGAACTTTCAATTTGAACTAAACGAATTCTTTCAATTTGTTTTTCTTACCGTCGTATCTGGTAACCCGCGTAGCATCCCTAGACGTCACGTGTGTACCAATAACACGCTCGCCGGGGCCCATGCGGGTTGTATAATTACTTTTTCCCTTTTAGTGTACCTATGTGTATACAAACTACGGTGCACGTGCGGGGGTACTTTGAGATGATTGTAGTTGTGCATATAACTGTTGTTTAGATGCACACAACTTTTCATTTGAGATCTTGTACACGCCTTCTATCCGCTAGTACGAATGTTACGGATCCGGTGGCGTGAAATAGCAGTTTATGGATCAGTTGTTTACTATTTTGTACAGGTAGACTGTCGTGCACTATTTGTTGATTTTTGTTGGCGGGTCATAGTGCACTAACTAATCTCCTGCCTTGGGTTGTAGAAGCTTGTAGGAACTCGTATTCTTTATGCATTCTGCTATGATTTTGATCTTTATGATACATCCACTATTGCTGGAGATAGATGTATTCATCCTTAGACTGAAGTTGACTATAGGATACTGCATTTACTGTAGTTTTTTTTATGCATCTACTCATGGGTGGATGTTGTGGCACATACATTTGTCTTCGTAGAGAGATCGTATGTGTTGCAGATCCTTTATACTTGCTTGTAGAGGTCCAATATATTTGTTTGATGTTGAGTGATGGTTGGCTACATGAGCGTTACAACATTCATTGGCTCTTGCTACATACCTTGTAGGTGCTTTCATTTATCACCATTTCTTATATGTTTTACTCATGCTTCTTTGTATTCGTAGCATTTCAGTACTTATTATCTTCTTGATGGACTACATCAAGCATAATTGCCTCCTATACTCTTCGTGCATGATAGCTAGCAAAATCACCATACTCATTACATTGCTTGCAAGTTTAAATGTATTTGTTGATGTATTGATGTTGATCGTAGAACATTGTTGGATCTATTGTACGTTGGATCCATATTTGTTGCAAAAGTATTGTAGGTTGTGGGGATACCCTAGCATTTTTCTGCAAGATGACTTTGAGAATAAATAGCCCTTTTTCACCATACTCATTTGCAATCTTCTTGCTTCTTGTAAGCAAAATATACTTGCATGTTCTTTGTTCTTAAGGATGATTTATAGCTAGCATAATAGTCTTGTATTTTAGATCTTCATTTGCAATCATATCATTTGTTGTGATCACCTGGCCGTCATCATTTGCAAGTGTTTGAACCCACTATCCCTCTTCAAGTGTTGCTTGCAAGTAACACTTCACTTGCAAAATTCTTTATCTTTGATGATAAATTTCAATGAGCTTGACGTTATCATCATCAATTTCTTCATTCCCATTGAGGTGATCACCATGAGTTGAATGTTCTTATACAAGGAGTATCATGTCCTTTTCATCATTCAAGTAAAACTTGAACTTGCAATTCTTTGTCATCTAATTCTAATCAAGCTTTGAGTGGTTTGAACTTAGTTCAAGTTCAGTCTTTCAAGTCTTCCTTGGTCAAATTATAAGTTCCCATGATTGTTCAAATCATGATCAAATGAGGTTCAAATTATAGTGTGTCCTTTTGTATTTTTCATTTAGGTTCAAATTGAATTAAAACACTTTATGTCATTTTGAAGTTCATAAGTCTCTTTCACTTGGTTTAAACCAAGTTCAAATGCATGTCCCAATTGTAAGCTCACTTGAGTTCAAATCAAGTCATTTATGTCTTTGCAAGTTTGATTGCATGTTCAAATAGTTCACTGCTTGTTCAATCCAGTCCGAGTTCATAAGTCCCCTGCAGTTCACTTGAGTTCGAGCTGTTCTCTTGTTTCGTTTGCACTCAAACTTATTATATTGTTTGAGTTTGAATTAAGTCCATTTGATGCTCCAATCAATGTCCAAGTAAAGCTCCAAATTGTCCAAGTACAATCTTGCATTTATCCGAAATTTCGGCAGCCTTCCGGCGTCTCCCCCATTTAGGGGAAAACTACGGAAAACTGGGCCTCCCGCCACGCTAGAGAAAAGCGTGCACGGTAGGTGCCCTCAGAAGAGGACACCGCGACCGTAATAATTTGTTTTCCCCACCATGCCAGAGAAAGGCGTGCATGGGTTGCGGGCACCAGTTTAAAATAAGCAGTTTATATTTGACCCCACCTCGCCACTATCGATTTCCTTGGCCTTCTCTCCAACCCACTTAGTTTCCTGAATGCATAAAATATTTAATTTCCTATGAATCATAATATCTATTAATTCCATTAATTTTCCTGTAAGGGAACTTATATTCAAAGTTCCTATCCTATTTTTTGTTTCTTGGACTAGCTTCTTTGCCCACATCCGTCCTTGATGTGGGAACCCTTTCCTATTTAACACTGCACCCGGGCGCCGGTGCAGCGGCCCTTGCACACTTGTCACTGTATTCAGGCCATACAGCGCGTCGCTTCCAGGGGACGCCCTAGCATTAACACAATTTCTTAAAGGATTCATGTCATTATTGTTCGACAAGTTTTACGCTGGCTGTCGACTACCTAACGCAACCCTCCACTTTTCTCATCCAGGACTTGGGACCTGGCAACGGCAGTGTTTAATAATAATTAAAACTAATTAAACATAATTAATCTTATTTAATTATGATTAATAAGTATTAATTATAATTAACATAATTAATTAAATTAAATTAAATTAATTACCACTAATTCATAATTAGAACTAATTAATAAAACAAAATAAAGTAAATACTTCTAATTTATATAAATATAAAAAAAGCCCAAAGGGGCTGCTCGGCAACTGGATTCGGCCGAAGAAGCTCCCGAAAGGGAGAAAGTTACCTTCACAGCAAACGAGCTCCCTTGTTGCTTCCGATCAGAAATGTCATAACTTCCGACTCAGCAGGGAAGGAGGGAAGCGGAGTCGGCCGGTCTATGGAAAGAGGTATGTGAACCCTTCTCTCTCTCTCTCTCTCTCTCTCTCTCTCTCTCTCTCTCTCTCTCTAGATTTGAAGAGATCCGGGTTGAGGAGGTCGGCGGCACAGAAGCTCTCACGATCAGAGAGCTCCGATCGTTGCTTCCGATCAGGACTTCGTGACTTCCGATCGGTTGGGAGGAAAGGACGTCGCCGGAGCGAGGTAGAGCAACACGGAGGAGGTTGGAGGTCGGAGGAGTGGGGAAGAGATCGTGGATAGAAGAGCTCGTGCAAGAGGAGATTGTGAGCAAGCAGAGGGAAGAGCGGCTGAGGGTTCGGTATTTAACGACTCGAATGGGAGCGGGATCGAGGACTCGTCGCACGATTTGCGGGAACATACGCGAACGGCGCCGTGCTACAGTACCTCGGCGGGATTTTGGGCAGGATTTACGGGAGCGACTCTGTCCGCGAGATTCCTGGAACCAATGGTTTCTTGGTATGATTTTGAGTCCTCATTTTTTCTATTGGGTATAACATGAAGGTCACCATCAAAATTTTGTTTTTTGCAAAAATATTGCAATTGGCATTCCCTGATTTGGTTTTTGTTATATGTGAAGTAACAACGTAAAAACATAGATACGTATCAAACAATTTGTTTCCTCACATTATCCATCAATGTAATAAATCTTCCTGATCCACAGATCAAAAAGAGTACAATGCTCAATTTAAAAAAATATGTATTGTCAGCAAGAAATTGGTGTGATAATGAATCACAACTGCAAGGACAAATTAATCAACGAGTTCATTTATCAAAAAGATCTAACCTGGCAGTGACATGGCGTACGAGGACCAACTTGTCCAACTTCCTCTGTAGAGACCTGATCACCACGCTCTTGTGCTTCCCACCACTCTTTATCAATATTAAGAAAAGAGGTTTGCGCAATTCCATTATAATTCCCATCTCCCCGAGTTTGACAACAATCAATATCATCAACAAAGTCCTTCATTTGCATATCTGGAATTGGATGCTCAACTTTGGCCTTCCGAAATGAGAAAGCAGAACTGTAATTTGCCTTACTCCGTTGTTCTGCAAGAATTTGACTTATTTCCATCTTTGGATTTCCACTAACTTTGTCTAGCCCGTCTGGCTCTTGGGGTAAAAGTAATGGGAGGTCCTGATATGAAGAACGAGAGGAAAATGATTCTTGCCTTTTCAGTCCTCTAGGATTGATATCTTCTGGCTTAATATCATCTTTAACTTCTTTGTTTGGTCCCATATAATGAGGAATAACCATATGATGATGAGGCATTAACAAAGGAATCGCCTCCTCATGTAGAGCTTTGTTTCTCTATAAATAAGAAAACTATTATAATTAGGACTAAAATAGCATACATAATTAATCAAAGAACCTTGAAGCAGAATCAACCTTTGCATAATTCCAACGTTGAACAAAGTGTCTTGCAACATCCCGACAAGGTGGTCCCCAAAGAGCACACTGGACATCATGCCAAGGCATGCGAGGATACTTACTTCGGTCGACCTCATCTTTCATTGTATCTTCCCATGAATTTGGTTCAGATTCCCTTAATTGACAAAAAGAAGTTTAATTTAAATTTGAAAAAGAAACAAATTCAGTGTTAGGGTCTAAGTAATCACAGCATAGAATAAATTTACCTTGGATTATAGTAGTCTTTTCCAGGCCAAATCAAAGGAGGATGGTCACTAATTTGGTGTTTGGAGTTGTCAAAGCGGCCAAAGCACAAATCAAGTCCACCCAAATAGCAAACCCGATTATCAACTATCAAGATTTTCTCATGATGGGACCTAGAATGGATGAGAATTTTAACATGAATGGACAGTTAAAAAAGAAAATTAGTTTATTTTTGCTAGAAAATCAATATGAAGTTTCGATTAGTAGAATGGAATATCGTACCACAAATAAACGCCAGTTGAAAAATGATCTGGATAACGCAGAACTTTCACATTTTCATGAATGTTCAACAGTCTTCGCTTACTGTATACGCTATTAATTTTCAAGGCAAGAGCAACTTCTTTGTATAGAAGGATGTAAATCTGCAAATTGTTAGACATCATAATCTTGACTATAATGTAGATGCTATGTTGTACACAAGATATACTCCCAACCCACCTAACTCCTTTCCCCCGCAAGGGTCCCAACCCAGTCATAGTGAAATGTGCAAAATGGATAAGTGATCATAAGAATAAATCGGACCAAATAAGTTTGAGGATCTGATATCAATTAGTCATATAATCTGCAGACTAAAATTAAGAGAACAATATCATGAACAAGATGTCTTCTCATTTCAACAAGCATGATGTTAAAAAGAAGCATAAAGATGCCACTGAATTTTGTTTCTTCCACACCACTTATAATTCTATTGAAACAAAAATTTTCCCTTTTTATGTGGAAGAGGCCCACTTCTGTAATGATGATTTTATATACAGAAAAATCATGAATTTTTTAACCACTAGAATACAAAATTATTCTTAGTGCTGGTAAAGAAATATTTTCCTAACAATGCCCCACAAAATGGTGGTGAATCATATAACTCGTGCAAATTAAACAAATTATTTCATTTCTAATCGATCCAATCCATTCATTCCCCGAATAGCTGCTTTAGCCAAGGGAAATAGTCAATGTTGAAAGAACTTATTTTCCAAACATAGCAAATGTGCATGTTTGGGATCCAGGGTAATATCTATGAAATATTACCAATATTAGCATGCCTGATTATTATGGCAAAATTCACGTCATATGTATGAAAAAAAAACTACAATTCCACTTTTTAAGGTTAACTATTGTGAAGCTCCAATACTTCTAAATGTTTCACCATCATGTAGAACAATATTGTATAACACCACAATGCTCCAGAAGCCATATCGCATAGACCACTCAGCAACTCATTGCTTATTTTCCTAAAAAATTATCTTGGTGCTTCTTGAAAGAATACGGCTCGCAGCTCTGTAGATATTAGTAAGGTAGAAGAAATAGCGGAGAAGAAAGGTGAGTAAAGTATTGTATATTTATAAAATTCAAAATTTTAGGTAATGAAAATTTCAACAAATTCTATTTTTTTAAACTTTAAATTAGTTTAAATAATACTTTTCAATTATTGTTACAGTTAAGTAAATTAATATTTACTTAACAGTAGTTATTCTTAAGATAAGAAAACAATTTTTATTAATAATAGATAATATATTGAAGAAAATTATGTAATATCCTAATTTCTGAAAGATGCATATTTTGGCTGTAAGGAGTTATTAGAGCAGTTATTTCGTTTGATTTCAGGCAAGCCAAGAGAGAGAAAAATCAAGTGCAGGAATTACTGTAGCAGTGTTCGGCACAGTGCTGAAGGAGGAGTTCGGCTCAGTGAGGTGAAGAAGAGAATGGCTGTAGGGAAGAATTCGGTTTTATGTGCTGAAGGAAGTGGGAAGCATGGCTTGTGGATCCTGTGAGTAGAACAGCAGTTAATTTATAGAAATTTCTGTGTGAGGGAACCGTGATTGTGAGGAATTAGTAGCACTGAAAGGATCCGAAATTTTCAGCTGAGTAAAGAAGCAAAGGAAGAAGAAGTTTAGGGAAGAAGGAAGACGAAATTGAGGTAAGAAAATTTTAGTTGTTTTAAAGTGGTTGATAAATTTGCAAAGGTTAGTACAAGTTTCTACAGAAGATTATTCAACTTGTATTTAGGATTCTTCAGATACATGCATAAAGGAGGTTACGAGGTAAATGATTATGTTAGTATAAATTGATTTTATGCAAATTTATTTGAATGATAAATTATAGAAAATATAGGGATTTAGAAGTGATTTGTATATGTTACTTACAAAAGGAAAGAGTACGAGGTGGAAGAATTGAGGAGACAAATCGTAAAAGAGATAAGTAATACAAATTCGAATTAAAGAGTAAATGTTATCATTGTAGACATGTAGCTGACTTTGAACGACAATTTAGAAAGATAGTCATTAAAGTAAGGTGATTTTATATTATGCACGTTAACAGTCAAGTATTCATGTATGAGCGACTACACCTATGTTTGAGGAATTGGAATTTACCAGAATATATGATATGATTATTTGAACATTTTGCTAGTTGCTAACATTTTGAAAAGAAGTACAATTCTTTATGTATTGTATACACAGTCTCTTTATGTAAACAGTATAACAACTATGTTGTAATAAAATTATACAACCATACAATACAAATATGAACTATGAATATATAAAATTTATTGAATATCATATTAGTAAAGATTGGCTATAAAATGATATGAAACTTACAATAGCATTTGAGGTGAAAGGAACCCTAGATATGATACTTGCATAGTATGAGGGGGCAGAAGGGACCTCTAAAGAAATAAAATGGACCTCTATGTAGTTCAATGACGATAATGTCAAGTTTACTTGAGCTCCATTGAACATTTTTATGAAAGTTTAGCCAAATCTTTAAAGACTAATATTGATATTCTATATAGACTTTTATGTTGTTTTCCAAATATTTCTAAGTTAATTTAATTATGTTATTATTTATAATCTGACATTTGATTTTTATATAAATTGCATAACTTATTGAGCCTCATAGCTCACCAATTCTTTTCATACTGCTTGTTGTTAGAGAAAAAATAAAGGAAAATGTTGAAGCACAATAAGTTCAAGTTATTTCATTTTATATTCTAATATTTAGTTAAAAAACTAAAAAATCCAACAATGGCAATGAAGGCTCTGATACCATGTTAAATTTAGAGAATTGGAGAGAAAAAAGGCTTAATTTTATTACACAAAACTATCTATATTTATAGATCTATAAAATATAACTTAATAAAGAAACAAATAATTACAAAATCATGCATAATTGCTCTAATATAATCCTTCCTAAATCAGCCAACTAAATATGGAAGGAGATCAGCGTGATCCAGGTGAGCCTCCCACGAATTTCTATCATGGCTGTCGGATTAAAATGCCAAGGGACGGCTGGGATTTAACAAGTGAGTCTTCCATGGATTCACATCCTATCCGTGGGATCAAAATGTCAAGGGACGGCCAAGATTTAACAAGAGGTCATGTCTTGCATTACAAAGAGGTTATTTTGTGATTCAAACCAAATCACTTCAAAACATAATGGAAGCATATTGATCATTGCTTCTCGAGCTCCACACTCTCGAAGAAAATGAAACATATCTTCATTAAATAGTCCCCGGACTATTCATATATGGTTAATAAAGTTTCAAGAGTATCTTATTTCTTCAGTTTAGTCCATCGACTATATAAATTGATCCTAAACGGTCTCATGTAAAAATTTATAAAGATTGTGACAAAATAGATCCCAATTAGTCCCTCCATTATAAAAAAAAATTGATCCCAATTTAGTCACTGATGGACTATTTGGGATTAATTGTGTATAGACAGACTAAAACGAAGAAATGTGATACAAAATTGTCAAATAAAGAGTCGGGAGACTATGTTGGTATATTTCCCTTCATTAATATGAAGATTTTATCGAACAAAACCAAATGGAAGTGAAAATTAATGGAAACCGAGATATATATATATATATATATCTTATATATATATATATATATATATTTGTGTGTGAAGCTTCAAGTTCAAACCAATATATTAGGAAGCAAAACCACCCATATTACTTAGTACTCAATTGCTTGTAGCATAAAAGCAAAGAACTCAAAAGAGTTTAAGAAATACATGAAGCAGTATGGATTGTTGAGCTGGCATAGAAGCTACCTGAACACCTTGCTTGGCCCTAGCTTCTAGCAATGAATCAAGTCGCGAAGATCCATGAGCATGAAAAGGGCGTCGAAGATAAAGCTCTGGGCACAACCACCAATCAGCGATAAATATCTGCATAAAACTTGCCAATGATGGTAGAGCTGGTGGAATAATAACTATCAGATATACAAGGACAACCATTTTCTCTTTAAAAAAAAGAGACAATGTAGAAATACCTCTGACTTTGCTTCTTCAATGGAAGAAGCAATTGCATCAAATGCAGCCTGGCCATCAACAAACCATTGTACCTGACTGCCATCTTCTATCAAGCCCCTTGGGGGTGAAAACGAACCAAAACGGTGAGGATAACACCACCCCTCGGGAGGCCTCAAACCAGCATCATTTATTGCAGCAATCCAGTCTTTCACTTTGGAACTACTTTTTACCCTCAGATTAATTGCTCGGCTTCCACTAGATACCTTTTGAGATGAATGTTGATTAGAGATTGAACTTCTCAGATCTTCAGTAAAAGCAAAAAAAATTAAAATTCAGTAGTTTATTTCAGAGCTATATGGAAACTTAAAACTAATTATCGCATAAAGACCACAAAAAAAAATTGGATAGACCAAATAATATAATTAGAGCCCTAAATGATTTGCCAAAATAGAGTTAAAAATCATGCAACACTCAATATTTAATTAATGGAGGATAATTCATAAATCCAACCCAAAATAATTAAAGATAACACTAATAATGATTATGATAACAGTTGAATAGCCAAAAAAATATACTCTTCCACCAATCAGGGCACCAAGAAAATACTCAAAAAATTTACATGATATATACCAAATTAGACTAAATAAATGACTCATTAACCATGCATAGATACGTGATTACTGAATTTCAGATTTCATACTCATGAAACTAAAATATTCCATCCATAGACAATGGTAAGAAACCATTTCTTTCCTTTCCCTATTTAGTGGGTTCATTATTGGTTGAGGTGACGGAGAATTGGCTAAATGTTAAGACATTGTTAATCAATCCATACAAGTTGAACATCTTGAGTATACCAATGATCATTTGGCCGATCCACGGGAATAAGATCAGGTCCATCAGGATGAACTTTCAATCTTCTAAATGTTCAATCATTTGGCCCATGTGATTGTTTAATAAAAGAAATTGTTATTGCTTAGCTCCAGCAGCTATATGACGGAATTAATATAAGCAATTTCTAGGAACGTTCTGCCATATATAAGAGCCCATTAAGGCCTATCAAACCCCATTGGTAGTGGCAGTAATCTTCCATTATTTCTAAGTTTATTCTTTGCATTCTACTAAAAAATGCAGTAGTTCCTGAGCAACATTCTCTTCTTTTCTCATCCTTTAGTGAGCTTCCATTTTTCATTTCTTGTATGTTGTAAAGGCTAAGAGACATTCCCAAGGATTCGCCAGTTTTTTACGTGATCTAGCTAGTTATTACTAGGATTAGTAGACTCGTTGTCTTAAAGAAGCTTGGGGATTGTACAAGATTTCTCCATTACTGATTTTCAAAGGAGAGAATTTAGAGGAATTCAAGTGGACAAGCATTGGGACAAACTACTCTAATTTGATTTGTGTATCTTTCATTCTTTCTCACATTTGCTCTTTACTATTCATTGTGACCTTTAATTTTCTGTCATTTTTAATGCACATCTCAATCTCTTTTGAGTTAATATGTAAACACATGGCAGTTTTTTCACCACCCAATTCCCCACACACCCACCACCTACCAACCCCAATAGAATGATACTAAAATATAAGGAACAAATAAGAATTAAAAAAAATTATTATTCCAACTGATGATCCTCTCTAGGTGTTTTCCAGGGACATGCATCAAAGATAAGGTAGATCAAAAATGGAATTATCTTCACTGTTTTATTTTCCTACTTAGTATGAAACATGTGGCTCACGTGCAAGTGTCATTTTATCTTTTTTTTCTTTTTTTACTTTTTAAAACTTAATCTCTTAAAATATCTCTCTATTTTCTTCCGAGAGATAGGGAATATCATATTTTTTTATTATCAAACATGTAGCTCAAGTCAATCCTTGTGGGCTCCGAAAATTCGGCCCCGGCCTCCACTCGCTTTTCTTATTCGGCGAGGGAGTTTTAACAAACTAAGTTCCGGGGTAAATTTTGGAAGGCAGATGGGTTTGTAATTTTTTTTCTTTTTTTTTTTGTTTTATACGGCGGGTTAACAATCCTCAACCCCTATGTTGGTTCATGATCTTATGTCATATTTTATATTCTCATTGTTGAATTGTTTATGTTCGGTTGTCTTTTATTATCTTTTAAACTTATCAGAGTGATGATAGCAAGGACCTGCACGCTAATTTAAGCCAAGAGGGTCTCTTAGTTAGAATCCATCGTATGATCGATACCCCAACTCTCTATAGCTAGATTCTTGTAGGGCTTTTGGTGTGAAAGTCCAAATCGGTTTAAACCTAAAATCAAATTAGAGTTGGATCTAGATATAGTTTTGAGCATATGCATTGAGGTTGTATCATATTTCAGCATTTCCTTGCCTACATGCAGCACTCAGATTGTATCCTTTAGCATAGGTAGGGAGAGACTTTTGGCTCCTTCGACCACACACTTGAGTTTTGGTGATGAGGAAATGCTCAAGATTAATTTCACAATCTGAGGATGTGGAATGTCATCTATTAATGAGACAAATATTTCATACTAGTTTTCAATGAGGGTACACCTCAGTAACAAATACAACATAAACTTTGAGACACAACCCATATGCAGGCTAACATTAGATTGTTTATAATAATGATATTCTTAAATATAGTTTAATTGTTCGTGATAATGATCAAAATTTGTAAATTATGCTTCAATTTTTATAAATTCAATTTTTATGGTTATCCTTAAGTTGCCTGACTGAAAAGCTCTCAAGCCTATGATCTTGATTGTAGTTGTTTTTGCAAGTGATGCTACTTTGTTTTAGATAGTGCCAGCTAATTTAGATACCCAGCTACCACCTTCTGTCGTCAGTAATTATCAAAACCACTCTTGCCTCAAAGACTCCAAATCTTTTTACAAGTGCTGATACAAGCTTCCACAATTCCACAAGCTATTCATGAACAATTCTGCCTCCCCATGGATTGGTAAAATTTTTAGTGCAGAGTTCTTCGTAAGCTAAGAGAACTGATGCAAAACCACACATGAATTGAGGACTCCTAATAGGTCATCTACACCATGATGACTAAATTTCATAGGCACCATTGCATTTATGAGCTTTTATATGCATATTAAGTTTTTTTCTATATTTTGGGTGTATTGCCCTCTTCTTTATATATGGGGGTAGGTTTACTTATGTAATGCTCAATGAATGAATGATTATGGTTAAATAGAATCTTCCTCAAGCTAGGACTTCCAACCACCTCTCTCTGTGTGACATTTGTTTGCAAAATTGCATGCTTCATAGACCCAAGTAATGTGCTTAGATAGCCACCTAATTGGGTGCGCAAAATACTCAAGTTATCCAAGTACTTTCCCGCTTCCTATCTAGCTTTTTGTCATCCCATTCGACTTCTACCTCCCAGTTTCAAGACCCTCATTAGTTGGTCTTTTTTTTTTCGTTTGATAATTGCTATGGCACCAAAATTGCATAATGATTCAACCAATAGAATAATGGAAGGAATTTTTGTGAGTTGCAAAATAAGTTGGTCACCATCGCTATATTTGCTCCCTCTTGCATTGGCATTTACATTTTTATTCTTTGACGAAACATATAATACATATAGATAAATGTAACCTAATTATTCATGTGTAGCTAAGCCACTAATACCATGTCATTAGCTTGGGCTAAAGTTTCTTTAAAACTCACAGATTAGGTTAATCTTTTTGTGCACCATTTATGCGCAATGTTCATGTATAGCACAACTGATGAAAATATAAATTTTATTTCTATTCATGGTACCTACAGCACTATATGACTAATGACTTAACCAACCTCTATGTCAGCCAAAATAATACAAATTGCATAGTTGATTATTAATTTATTACCAGCAATATTTGCTAATAATCTTCCTAGTATGATTACCAGGAATGCACACTAAAAATTTAATTTGCTAGCCAAAATAATTAATATTAATAGCATTCAAAAGAAAAGGCTTTCTTGAAATGAATCAAGCTAGGCATCAATGATTGATCATGCACCAAGGACTTTTTAAATTTTTTAGAGTAACACTAATCACCATTGTACAACATTTTGCAAATTGTCTAAAAATGCTTCAAATATTAAATCTAGAATGGAACCTATTAGCCAAGATAGGAATGAATGCTGCTTTCAAATGCAATCAAAGTAACACTACACCAAACTAACATAAAAAAAAAATTAAAGGAACTTATTAAGAATTTTAAAAACTCACCGTAAACCCAAACCGCAAAGGATTTGGTTCTTTAGTCTCTTTAGCTAGAAGAACTCGACCCTCTTCATTTCCATCTGAAGGAGGTAGTACGTCAAAGACAATTATGTCTAAAGGTTTTGTATCAAATGGATCTCCCAGAAAAGCCAAGAAGCCTGGTTTAAGAACAACCCAGACCTGCCATAAAGGTCACATAGAAAACAAAGGAAAAAATAATACAAGATAAATTTAGCTTCTCTTTAAAATTTTGAAGAGAGCTGAAGCAGAAAATAGGATAATGTAAAAAATGGACTTTAGAGCATGCATGATGAGCACATCAAGAAATGGTTTTATTAAATATTAATGGTATTATTAAATAATATTTCACACAAACACAACACAAAGGATAAAAATTCTTGTTTTAAATGATAAGATAAGCTTCCATAACTGAATCCAAAGTTTAACCATGATTGTGATGCATGCATTATTTCAGTTTATTTTTATTTTATTGTAATTTGAATATTATAATGTTTGTTTAATTTTTTTTATGCTATCCAAATTTTATGCCGTTGTCAGGTCCCAAGTCCTGGATGAGAAAAGTGGAGGGTTGCGTTAGGTAGTCGACAGCCAGCGTAAAACTTGTCGAGTTGTTGTTGTATCCTATGATGGAAAACATCCAATGATCATGAGTAGGATGTGCTTGGGCATAGCAAACCTTGGGCATGCTAGCTTCTTGGGTTCTTTTGGTCCTTGGGTTGTTTGTTGCCTCTCAGGTTGGGCCTTGACTACTTTGGTTGTGAGCTGAGAATTTGGAAGCTACTTGGTCCTAGCTCATTATTGCTTGAGCTGATGTTTAGCTCATTATTTGGAGGAGTAATTGCACCATTTAGCTCATTAATTTGAAAAGGTACTCTTCCTTTTAGCTCATTATGTGGATTTGGACTTGCCTCTTTCCCTTCTTTGTGTCCCCTCGGTTTCTTCCGGGGTTGTTTCCCGTAGTTGGTTCTCCTCCCTTTGCTGGGTGCCGGTTCCGGTCCCTGTTTTGTCTTTTCGGTTTCTTCCCTGGTTTCTTTTCCGTGGCTGCTTTACCTGGTTCATGTGTTGTCTTTTTTGGGTGATGTTCTATTTTGTCTGCTAGTCTTCCCCTTACTTGATTGGTTCGGTTGGAGGTGGAAATTGGCTGTTTGGCTTCCCTTTTTCTCTTATAAATTAGAGATGTATTTGTCATGAGAAGGTTGTTAATTAACCAGAGAAAAGTCTCTAAAAACCTGAGGGTTTCTTCTCTTTTCTTAGAAAAGCTTGAGAGCTTGTTCAAATTATCTCTTCCTCCTCTCTATTTCGTCTTGGCTTCTAATCTCTTCTTCCCTACGCAAGTTCCACTCCACTTGTATCCTTCTTCTTGAACTATTAGAGGTGTTTGTTGGCAGAATTTGGTGACATTTGCTGGAGGAGTTTGATTAGACGTTGGACCTTGTTGCTATGGTGGACCCTTGGTTTGCAAGCCCTAAGCACTTATCATATTTTACCTACTTTTCGTTGCATGTGAGGAAATCGCTTGCCGTTTGTTCTGATGATAGTGTTTTTATTTTATAATTTGTTTTCATTTGTTCGACTTTTTGTTTGTTTTGGTGTTTGTTTGGATGTTTGCATTCTAGATTAAATAGAGTTTGGTTTCTATTGTCCAATTGTTCTCCTATCTTGACTTTTCTTTCTAATTTGCCTGCATCATATTGACATTAAGGTAAGCAAGAAAAAAAAAGAGAAAATGACTTAAATTGTCCTCCAACTATTTGGGTGGAGGCATTTTAGTCCCAGATTATACAAAAGGTCTGATTCAATCTCTAGACTACTTAAATAGGAGCGAAAAATAGTCCAACCATCAAAAGTCATGAAAATTGAACTTAAATTTAACATAGTGTTAAAAATGACGGTATTTTGGAATGTATATTTTCTTATTAAATTTTTTTATAAAAATCTAATTTCCTACTTATTTTGCTTCCTAGTATACAACAGCAGACTTCACGTGCAGTAAAAGTGGATTGAGATCATGCAAGTTGCGTAATGAGATGATTTTTTTATAAAAAATAATTTTGTTTGGCAATTTTATCTTGATTCCATTGTAACACAATGCATTGAGTTTAATTTTTTTCATTTCAAAATAAGTTATAAATTTTTTTATTGAGTTATTGATTTTTTTAGAAAGAACAAAATATGCGTATGAATTATTTAATTCCTTTCAATAATGTAATATATAAAGTCAAAATTAAAGAAAGACTTCCAGTTATAAACAATAAATAAATAACCTTAATTAAACATAAGTAAGCATTTACTTAATTTCGACTTTGTCTATTAAATTGATTAAAAGAATTAAATAATTCAAACACATAATTTGTTTTTTTTTTAAATAATTTCAATAAAATCAATATAAAAATTTATTATTTCAAATTTCCAAAATGAAAAAATAAAATCGAACTCAATGCATTTCATGAAAATAAAATCAAAAAAAAAAACTTCAAATAAAATTATTTACTACAAAAAATAATCTTATTCCTCAACTTGTGTGATCTTAATATATTTCTACTGTACACGAAGTTAGCTATTTCACACAAGAAAACAATGTAAGTAGGAAACTAAATTCTATAAAAATTTCAAGATCAAGTATATTTCCAAAATATCCTTATTTTTAACACCATCTATTAACTTTAATCATCAAATTTTGCTACTTTCGACAGTAAGACTATTTTGTCTCCTATTTAAGGGGCTAGAGATTAAATCAGACCATGGACTAGAATAGGCCCCCCGCAAATAGTCAGGGGCTATTTTGATCCTTTCACAAAACAAAATTTATTAAAAGAACTATACTTTTGGAATGTGCCATAAGACAAGTACCTATGGTCAAAAAAGTAGACATGCACCTTATAGTCTAAGAGAACAATTTCAAACAAAGGCAATGAATCTACTAAACCATACACCACGTGAACATGAACATAACAAACTTGAAAGAGTTCAAGAAAATAGCAAATAATTAAAATATGCGTGTTATTTGGAACAGAAGAACAAACTGACTGTTTTTCTTTGGTTTATTGTTTACTTGGGTTGGTTCTCAGTTGCAAGTGTCAAGTAACCCAACAAGTATATCCCATATCTGTTAATGTACAAGGAATATAACTAAGTAAATAAACACGCATACAAATGTACAGAGATTATTATTTTATTATATGCTAGGTATGATCTGAAATAATGGAATGATTTTAAGCCTAACTTGTTTTTTATTATGGGAGTTGCACCCTAGCCATCTCTTTAGAAGGCTAAGAGCAACGCAACATGGCAACTACTCATTGTTCTTATGCCCCTTACTAACACACCTATTTCAACATGATTGATCCAAGCACAAACTAGAAAAGAACTCCAATTTTCTCGTTTAGCTTCAGATTTGGCTCTAGAACAAATTCATTTCAGTTCCGAAGCTTGAATTGTGAAAATGAAAAAATTAGGTTAGCTCCTGGTCTGCTCATACTCCTAAAACTAGAACTTCAAAAAAAAAAAAATCAAACCAAAAAATAGAAGGCTGGTTTCAGTTCGTCCTGAGGTAGTTAAAGTACACTTAACTGAACAAGCATTAGAAAATGATTGGTTAAGTAGCATCTAATGATTAGATCTTATAAAAATTGCTCCCATTTTTTCAACTGAAAAAGGGAAAACAGATAAATAAGGGCGTACACATGCGGATGGCTAATGTAACAGGCTTAAAACCTAGCCTCACAAATAATACAAGGAAAGTTAAATAACTACGTGTGGAAAAGCCAAGATTTGACCGAATACTAACATTATCAAATATAATAGCAACTTTGACATGATTCAAAGCTTACTTTGCATTCTCCTCTTAAGGGTCAACAGCATTCAATTATACTTCTGCCGGCAATGTATATTTTGTTCTAGTAAGGCTTGAGTAAAACTTAAACATACTTGGAAACTTAATGTCTCAAGAAGAAATAAAAATTTCATCTACATACTTCTAAAATTGAAATATATGAAACAGCTTACATATATAATACCTTTTGCCAGTTGTCATTGCAACAACTAAACCATTTGCATGCACAACACCTGTTATCATCCCCACGTTTTGGAATCTTTGCCAAATGTTTGACTGAAACATAGTCCTCTTTTAGTTTAGGTCCATACTCTGGCAAAAAGGATAGCCTGGATACCTCTAAAAACTTGCAAACCTGTAGATTCATATTAAAATATGAATCTATAAGCACCACAACAAATGGAAGCCTAACATCCAAGATAAACAAAAATAAGCACAAGCAAAGATCTTTGATGGATTAAAGCATACTATCAAACAGGAAGCAGTATCAAAAATACAATTCCCTTTATATTGAGGTAACTCAAATTAACAATTGAAATGAATACCAAATTGCTTTCTCCCTTGGTGTGTCTAAACTTAAAAAAGAGACAAAAAAGGGAATGAAAGACAAAGGGTGGTCAAGCCAGATGTTTGGCATCGCTTCTTTAACTTGGGAATTCATCAAGTCCAGTAACCGCCTCTGAGCGGAGGAGAGACTGAACCTACGGTTAGGAACCATATTTGCAATTATTGAGCTCAGTAGTGAAAGCATGTTAAGCCATAAAAGGTTGTAACTGGTGTGGTGCTTTAAGCATTGATGGACTTGATGACAGAATCCACTTCAGTGACAGCTTTCAAGAACTAGATGCAAAAAATTTTATATCTTGTGCTTTGTGCTTTGTTCTTTGATAGATTTTGCGAGGGATAAATAAGATTTGACTTTATCAGAAACTTGGGTAAAATGATCATGCATTGTATCTTATGTTTGACTGCTTAGGAAAACTTGGCAAAGACTATGGTCCCATGACCTAACTCTTAGCTTATATCAAGTCATGATGAAGGGTTGTATGTCCGCTGCTTCATGTTTTATAGACTTTATTGACAACAAAATCTCCTTAATTTGGCCATGTGCTCTAAATCAAATTTTGGATTACTCCTTTGATACTTTGCATTATGCTTTATCAAAATTCATGAAGGATTGATTAGACCTAGTTTCACCAAAGAATTTGGTGAAATGACATATGCTTAATAAAATTTAAAAAAAAAATGACATATGCTTAATTTCTTATGCTTATTTGGTGGGCTTGGTGAAGAATGTGTGATCGTGGCCTAAACCTTGAGCCTCTATCAACTCAATGGAAAAGGTTCACTACCTAACCCTTTATGTTTTCATGGACTTGTTGATGAAATTCCCTTAACTCAGCCTCATGCGCTAAATGAACTTTAGGATTATGTTAGACCGGCCCAGGATGGGCCGGTTGGACCGGTCCAGCAGGGACCGGTCCGCGTCTACGCGAGACGGACGCGAGAGAGCCCGCCTGGGCGGAAACGGCTCTGCCGTGAGCCGTGAATCCACGTAGGCGTGAGAGGGGGAGTTTAGGAGGGAAATTTTGAACGTGAAAGGCTGTTTTAGGAAGTTTATGATTGTCCTTTATGATTAATTTTGTATAATTAGGAGTTTGGGGGGAATTAGCTCCTCATCTTGAATTTGAGTTTTCTCTTTGAGATCTAGGTTTTGTTTTGGGCTCTTGGCTTCGCCGGAGACTTTGGAGAGTACGTTCTTCCTCTCGAATCGAAGAACAAATTGTATATTTGCTATTTCCATCGTCTACTAGTAAAATACCGGTGTTTTCTCCTAATCTCCTGCAGTTTTCCTCTTTTTTTCTACTGTTTTGGCTGATTTCCTGCTGTGGACAGCAGCTCGCCTTGAGTTTTGTTGCTAAAGTGATTAGGGAATACTTGAAATCAAGTATTTCCTATCAGATTACTCCTTTGGTCCTGTCCTCAATGTTTTCTCAAACTTGCTGAAAAAGGTAATTCCTCTTAACTTTGTTGTTGTAGACTAGATGAAGGAAGTTGGGTTAATTTATCATATCTTAAGCAGCAATACCCAAATCGGCTAGAAGTTTTACATTATTAGCCTTGCCCCAATTATTGGACAAATATTTATTCATGTTGAGTGTTGCATGAGGTGTTAAGTGGATTTTATGAATATATTTTCATCATCATCATCATTAGGCTCAACTATTTAGGGTTTGCTTTATGAATCAATCGCATAGATGAAATATGAATATTTAAGATTCCTTGGATTTGGTTTTTTTTTTTTTTTTTTTTTGGGTGGTGGAGAAGAGGCTAAAAACTTTTTCTAATGATCCTAGGAAAAAATAAGTTTCACCGCAATAGCTACAAGTGGGGGCTTTTCAGGTAAAGCATGACATGAAGAAAATTAATGAAGTGAACTGGCAGAATTTTCTTAAATATTAGTATATCCAAAGCAAATCATGGATAGAAACCTCAGCCTAAAATAATTGGATCTCTAGACCAAGATGTAAAATGGAAAGAATAAAAAACAAGACTTTTAAAAGGCCGTTCAGATGCTATAAAAATCATATATTATCAAGACAGTACCCACCTATCTCTCTAACAAATACACATGGTGTATTCTTTCAATTTATATTATCAGAATGAAACAAAATATCTCCTTTCTCATTACCGTCGAGCACAAAAAAACAATCTCTATAAATAAGAAAACTGCTTTGTGAATCTCAAATCCATTCATAGAATTTTAAAAACAAATATTTTGTGTAACTCGAGAGAAGGCCATAATGTAGTAAGAGTAACTGTGTACCTCTGGAGAGTTTACGATGTCCAAGTTTCCAAGAAAGTGATTCAGATAGCCTTGCATGGCAACCTTGGCCCTGTCCGAAATAGACTGTTGTCTTCCAAGTGCTGGTCGAATAATTGGCAAAGCAGCCCGAGAAGGGACATTTCTGCAACATGATCAAGAATCTTACTGTTATTTAATATTTCTAACAAACCACATGGCGTTCAGTGCCACTCATCCTGTTCAAAATAGCATATTTCATGAAAGCTTTTATTTTAAAACATTTTTTAGTTGCTTTGGGAAAAGATTTTAGAAATTGCAGATTTAGTTGGTAAACCCGTTTTTCTAAGAAGACTTGCTTCAGCTTAAATGGACATGAAAAAGGCATACCAGAAAATTAATAGGGAGAATGGCATTTTTTTATGAATTAGACTTGAGTAGAGTTGAAATCGGCGTATGAAAACAGGTGAATTTGGTACTTGTGCTATTAATATGATCATATGTATCAGAGCTTAAGATGAAGTCACCTAGAGAACAAACGAGTGCTAAAAAGTGGAGGTTTCCATTTGTCAATTAATCTGAAGCAAAAGACTATTTCAAAAAACTTAGTTCATCTTCCATGCAGAAGCATGTTCATCAAAAGGTAGGCATTGACCGCTAAAAAGCTAAAAATGATTTGAATTCATTATCAATCCCAATATAGCGCATCAAGTTGGTGAGACACTTTCTAGTTCATTATTAAGAACAAATTTAGCATGCTATTTTCTAATTTTCACGCACAAGTCAAAAGGGAAGGAGATTTCATCAGAAGTCACCTATTTTTAGCTGAAATGTTTTCCTCGTGCTGTAAATGAACCGCATCATCATCATCATCATCTTGCACAACAGCTGAAGTTTCCCCTAGCCCAACATTTTGAAGCCATTCTTTCACCTTTCATGCAAAAACAATTGACCAGATTAAATTATGTGTCTATATTTGTGTTTTTTTTTGTTTTTTGCATCTATGTGTGTGTGTGTGTGACTATATATATTAACAATACAATTATAGCACTAATCAGTGAAAATATTACATGAAAAAGGAGTTACAAAGTACTGCCATCAAGAAAGTAAGAAATCAAAGTACATTGGAATACAAAAACATGGAAAATGAAAAAGAAATATCCATCCATTTGATGAGGAGCAGGTCCTAAATCAGATCAAACTAGCTTCTGCCAAGTCTAAAATACCAAAGTCATCCAATGAGCCATTGCTTCTAGCTCAATGTACAGTAAACATCTGGCAGTGAAGAAAAACTTGTTTACGAATTACCGACTCCTTTGGAAAAGACAACCTAAAACCACTAACCATAGAAAGCTTCAATCAGAACCTGAATCACCATCAATCTTAAATTCAAAGTGAACATGATTAACATGGGGTGCCATTGTTGCATTTCCAACAATAGTTAAGATATGTAGTGGAGGTGGCGTTTGTTGAGCTCATTTTTGTATGAGGTCGATTTACCCGAGCTGCTCCTTAGTGCCTAGATTTTCATAGCCTAGTATAGATATCACTCCTATAGGAATCCCCTTAGGTGGATGCCCATTGATGTAGCATTGACTTGGCCCTATAATTCAACCCAAATCCAACCTAGTTTGACTCAAATCAAATTTGATTTCGAGCATGATAGTGTAATTGAACATCGTCAAAGTTAATTGGGCTCAATTCGAGTTCAATTTAAACTGGACAGGTTAGATCAACACTATATAACCAGTCTTGAGATAATTTGAAACAATTAGATTTACTAATTATAAAATCTCATAATAAAATTTGCGTATACATATATATATACACCATCATTTATTTTTAATAATTAACTTTGAAATCTAATCATTATTCATTATTTAAAATTTTATTTCTAAATATAAGCTTAAAATTAAATTTTCTTGGTGGCATCTTCAAAATTCTAAGTATTAATTTATTTAGACTATTATTATCTTAGGTTTTTAAATAAAATTATTATCATATTAGAGTTTCAAATTGAAAATCTAAACAATTCCTCTATCTCTATTTTTAAATATAATTTTATTAGTCATTCTCAAAAAATCTAAATTTAAAACTATATAATCTAAATAATCAACTTTATATAGTTTTCTAAAAAATTAAGCCTTAAATTCTCTAAATAAGACAACAATTTACTCTAATATAATTTAAATTTTTCTAAAAATACTAACCTTCTATTTAGTCTTATAATTTTCAATCGATATGTAGTCGTTGCACGAGCTCATCGCTCCTCTCACCTCCTACTTTGCACCCTGCTCTCTCACAAATCCTCCCCCAATTTCCCTCTCAATTTTAAATAGACGAGGCTAGACGAAACAATCCCCTTCTCTCGTGACTTTAAGCATCATAATCGACCAAAATCTTTGGTCCCTATGTCTTCCCGTCATCCCAAGCAACGGAAATGACCCTCTCGTCTCCCCCGGACAATCAATTAAATTCTAAAACAACAAAACCGACACAACCTCGTCGTCTCCTTCATCTGTTCTTCATGCATGTCTTCATCGACTCCAACCGATAAAGCTGACTCTCTATCTCTTGTGCTCTTCTTCATCTTCCTCAACATTTCCATCTTCAACTTCCACAACAGCAAGCGATCGGAGTGATTTTTCTTCATTCTCTTTGTCTTCAGCTTCCAAAACTCCAAGTTATAGAAGCAAGTTAGGGATATTACATAAATCTCTATATATACCCATAGGAGCATACAAACTTCTCCAAATACTTTTTTTTTCCTGAATTAAATTTTTTTAGTAATGGTATTTCTCCTAATTTTTGGGCGTCCCCTGGAAGCGACGCGCTGTATGGTCTGAATACAGTGACAAGTGTGCAAGGGTCGCTGCAACGGTGCCCGGGTGCAGTGTTAAATAGGCAAGGGTTCCCACATCAAGGACGGATGTGGACAAAGAAGCTAGTCCATGAAACTAAAATTAGGATAGGAACTTGGAATATAGGTTCCCTTACAGAAAAATTAATGGAATTAATAGATATTATGATTCATAGGAAGTTAAATATTTTGTGCATTCAGGAAACTAAATGGGTTGGCGAGAAGGCTAAGGAAATTGATAGTTTAGGATTTAAACTTTGGTATTCGGGTAGGAGTCGTACTAAAAATGGTGTAGGTGTTATTATAGATAAGAGTTTAAAGGATAATATTATAAAAATTAATAGGATTGGAGATAGAATTATAGCTTTAAAGATTGTTGTTGATGATAAGATTGTTAATATTATAAGTGCTTATTTTCCTCATGTAGGTTTGGATATGAGTTCTAAATTAAATTTTTGGAATGACTTAGAAGAATTAATACAAAAGATACCTCTTGAAGAAAGAGTTTTTATTGGAGGAGATTTAAATGGACATGTTGGTAGAGAGGTAGATGATTTTAAAAGTATTCATGGTGGTCATGGATTTGGAACGACGAATGAAGGTGGTAAGACCATATTAAATTTTTGTTTAGCTTATGATTTTTCAATTGCTAATACCTTATTTAAGAAAAGAAATGAGCATCTCATCACTTATAAAAATGGATATAGTACAACACAGATTGACTATTTTCTTATTAGAAAACTAAATCGTTTAGATTGCAAAGATTGTAAAGTTATTCCGAGTGAAAATTTATGTACCCAACATCGATTATTAGTTTTGGACTTTAAGATAAAGGGGCATAAAATAAAAAATAAAGTAAAACAATTTTCTAGGATTAGATGGGGGCATTTAAAGAATATTAACAAAAATATTTTTGGAAATAAGATTTTAGATCTTAAGATTTTGTCTGTGCATGAGGATGCTAATATTATGTGGGAAAAAGTGGCTACTGATATTAAGAATATTGCAAAAGATGTCCTTGGAGTATCAAAGGGAAAAGCTCCTAATAGTAAAAGTAGTTGGTGGTGGAATCCAAATGTGCAAGAAAAGATTAAAAATAAGAAGCTTTGTTATAAAAATTGGTTTAATTTTAAAAATTCTGATAATTGGGAAATATATAAAGTGGCTCGTAAGGATGCTAAGAAAGCAATATGCGATGCAAAGACATTAGCTTTTAGTGATTTATATAATAGATTAGATACTAAAGAGGGAGAAAGATATATGTATAAGTTAGCCAAACAAAGAGATAGGAGTAGTAAGGATTTAGTTCAAGTGAAGTGTATTAAAGATGAAGATTAGGTTGTGGTGTGATACTAATGTTTCTCAAAATCAATTTGGATTCATGCCGGGTAGGTCGACTATGGAAGCCATACATTTATTCAGAGGTTTGATGGAAAAATATAGAGGAAATAAGGAGGATCTACATATGATATTTATTGATTTAGAAAAAGCATATGATAAAGTTCCAAGAGAAGTGCTATGGAGAGTTCTATATAAGAAAGGGGTTAATAATACTTATATTCAAATCATTAAAGATATGTATGCAGGAGCTATTACTTGTGTTCAAACACAAGGTGGATTGACCAAGTATTTCCCTATTTCGGTTGGGTTACATCAAGGATCAGCCTTAAGCCCATATCTTTTTGCTTTAGTCATGGATGTTTTCACTAGACATTTGTAAGATGATGTACCTTGGTGTATGCTTTTTGCTGATGATATTCTTCTTGTTGATAAGACTAGAGAGGGAGTTGAAGGTAAACTTGAATTATGGAGGTCAACCTTAGAGTCTAAAGGTTTTCGCTTGAGTAGATCTAAAACGGAATATATTGAGTGTAATTTTAGTAGTAATAGACCTAGTGAAGGGATTGTGACTTTGGGCGATCAAATCATTAATAAGAGTAGACGTTTTAGATATCTTAAATCTATTGTTCAGAGTTATGGTGAAATAGATGGGGATATTATCAGCAGAATTCAAGTTGGATGGTTGAAGTGGAGGAATGCATCGGGCTTATTATGTGATAGAAATGTACCCCTCAAACTTAAGGGAAAATTCAATAAGATGGTAGTGAGGCCTACAATGCTTTATGGTGCCGAATGTTGGCCATTAAAAGAGAAGCATAATACTAAGTTAAGTGTGGCAGAGATGAGGATGCTCAGGTGGATGAGTGGCTTTACCCTTAGAGATAGGATACGAAATGAGCATATTCGTGAAAAGGTTGGAGTAGCTCCAGTAGAAGATAAGATTAGAGAGAGTCGCCTTAGATGGTTTGGTCACATAAAACGGCGGCCTTCCGATAACCCGGTTAGGAGAGTAGAGGTATTAGATTTGACTTATGTTAAGAAAGGTAGGGATAGACCTAAAAAGACTTGGTTAAAAAATATTAGGATTGACCTTTCTTTATTAGATTTAAACGAGAATTTGACTTTTAATAGGACACAATGGAGAAAAAGGATTCATGTAGCCGACCCCACGTAGTGGGATAAAGGCTTGATGTTGTTGTTGTTGTTGTTGGTATTTCTCCTAATTTTTAATAATTTTATTTTTTTCTATCATATTATACTTGCATTCTTTTTATTTTTCAACTATTTTGCAATGAAAGCAGTACACTTAATACTTCAAATACTCTTTAATCATAAATAAACTAAAGTATAGTTTATCTAAAATATCAATATATATATAAACAAACATATATGCATGCACACCAAAAAGCACTATGCTCCCTATTTCCCACAATAGAGGTCACAGTTTCAAGTTTGACATGTTACTTTCTTTAAACTAAATATTCATTAGCTTCCTTAATTGAATATCATACATGTCATTTTTGTGGAATTTGATCTTTTTGTAGTTATTTTGTTGTTCATTGTACTTACTTTTGTGCTAATATTTTTGTTGCATAAAGTTAGGTTTACTCTTTTATTAACAAATTGTAAACCATTAAATGTCCAAAGCTCTACCAAACCAAGCACGCAAAAAGGAGATGTATGATATTCAAGGAAACACTTTATGATAAGAAACGCATACCTGCTCTTGTCTCTCATGGAATTCTTCAATAAATGCACGCTTTTTCAATGCAAAATGTAGATAAACGACTTGTGATGCTTTCTTCAGTAGAACCCATTTAAACTGCAGCAATATAGACATACAAATTACTATGAGTGAAAAGTAAACATATAATAATCTACAATATTGACATTCATATTAAAAAGCACACAGCACTACAGCCTAACTTCTTGTTATGAAGAAATAGTTAAAATCAACAAGAAACAACGCAATAGAAATAAAAATAGTAATTGGAAAACATTATCACGTTAAATATTGACAAAATTTGACGGAAAAGAAGATAGAAAAGAATCAATTTAACCAAGGAAAGCTGTTAGTTTTATTAATTTCAGAAACTAGCAGTAGAAGGCCAAGGTCTAGCATGAACAGCCATAATTGCTTCTGACGGGTAGAACAAGGAGAATATGCATTCCACCAAATTAATCAAAATGATTTTAAATGGTTTTTTACACTTGCAGGATCTCAAGTAGGGGTTGATGTACAGAGGAGTCAAAGGTTTCAGCAAAAAAATAATAAAATGCGCGCTCTTAACGCACCAGCACATCGGAAAAAGACAATAATTTTTAAACAAGAATAGCATAAAAAACACCGCAAACATTTCAAAATATGCAGACCTGACAAAAGAGCCAACCCATTACGAAAACTTCTCCTTGAACCAAGGTTGGACAACATGAAATAAATGTATGGCGTGATCTTTTAGCTCCCCACATAACACAACTAGCATAAGCCAGCAAAAGCACAAAATCTACCAATTTCAGCACTAAATAACCACTAAATTCAACTTATGAACACCCATCAACGCTCCAATCGAACTGCTAAGAGCAATAAACCTTCCCGATAGAAGCTGAATTCAATAAAAAAATAGCAAAATGGCGCATTTCATCTGCAATTCATCAAACCATCATAATTTGATCCAACGTGGTCAATTACAGCCTTACCCAGAAGAAAGAAACTAACTCTAGATCAATTTTTTGTGGAAATAAAAATCATCGTTTTGCTAAATTTTGACACGGTACGAAACAGTCTAACTCGTAGATATTAAAATCAAAAGTACAAAAGGCTAGGTTGATGAGCGGGGACGTACCTGCTTGTACTGGAACTCGAAGGTGTAGGAAAGAAGCATGGGTGTGATGTCGCTGGCGTCCGGCCGTGAGACCGACACGATGGTAGCCTTGGGCAATTCGTCAAAAATCCATTCAGGGTCCGGTACAAACTCCTGCTGTAGCAACTGTGACGACGACGTCGCCGGTTCCGACCGCACTTTCACGTAACGGTGGCTGTCCTCCATGATGGACTGATCCGACATGTATTCTAACAAAGGCGTTGCCAGGGTAATTTCTTCCCCCGACCTGGAATTTTGGATCTAGGGCTTCAAGATGATTGAAAATCGAAACGAGAATGGAGGCGGAGAATTCAAATACGATTCCTTGGAGAAAACGAAGAAGGGAAAACTGATTGCTGCAAAACGTGTTCTTCCAGACTTTTATACCCGGTAGACGTCCGTTCGAACCAACCCGGAGAAGATGTTAAATTCCTATCTCGCTCGTAAATGATGAACAGAGTGGTTAAGCTGCGCATTGTAATCGCTCTCAGGCTTGGTCTTCTGGCGGGACTAAGCGAAGACCCGATCGAATAAAAATGTGGGAAACGTGTACCATCGGATTAGTCCAATAACTGATGCAGTCATAGGTATACATTTAAATAATTTAAATAATAATTTGAGTTATAATATGATAAAATAGAGAAAAATGATTCATAAAGCCGACACCACATACTTGGATAAAAAAGTGATGTTGTTTTTGACGTCATGGATGGAGGGAAGGGGGAAAGAGGGCACATTCCTTATTATTGTTAAAATCTCGTTCATTACAATTCATCTCTATAAATTTAATATATATTAAGCACTATGCCTATGTTTGTATCATATCAATCCAATATCCGGTTGTGTCTGCTTTTTTATTCCTAGGCTCCACGTTACACCTGATATCAACTATATATATGACCATTATGTGTATTAAATAAAAACCTAATATATTGAAAATATCATTAAAGTGATGAAGAGGATTCATTAATACTCCACATTTCATTTACAACATCAATCCAAAACTAGAGAATTTAGCCACACATGAAAAACAAGTGAAACAAACTCATTTTTATTAATTGCACAAAATAAAAGATATCACTGGATTGGTTCAATGATTTCATCTACACTCCTCTTGAACTTATAGAATTACTTCCACAAATATTGACCAAACACCCTTATGAAGTGTATCTAGTGCTCCCTGAATTCTCTTAGTTTGCACTTGTAAGGAAATTGCAGAGAAGCAATGTGAAGACTGAAAATAACTAAGTGACAAAACTCTCTTACTAACATTACAAATGGACTATTTATAGAAAAACATAGAAAATAAATTCTGGCGCTGCGACGCTCGAGACACTTGTGTCGCGGTGCCCATAAAATGAATTAATATTACGACGTTGAAAGATTTCCTCTTGCTGCGGCGCTTGCTAACGTGGACCCGCTCTATAGTGAATAGACATGTTGCTTCACTAACATATTGTGTTATGAACAGTTACAACTGTAGTGCTTCGACGTTTCTAACAGTTAAGCTCTGCAGCATCCACGTGGCACTCCCCTTAGCGTGGTGGTGTTATAAATTAGTGTCGCGACATCGTGCAGATATAGACTAGGCTCCGCAGTGCTGACTCCTCTGACGCTGCGTCACTATTAAACAGATACTTGGCACCACCATGTCTATATTGGGTGCTCCGGCGATGTTAATGATAGCGTCGTGGCAATGTAGTGTGCAACGTCGTGACGTTGTACCATACTTAAAATTTTTGCACATTTCTTGCAAAAACACAACTAAAATAAAATGGGTTCACTTGCAATTTAACATATAAAATATAATATTACGTACACTCATTAGTCCACCAATAATTCATCAAAGCATCTAGACTCAAACATATACTAAATCAACACCAAAAAATAATGAAATTCCACTTTTGCAATTAAATTAATTAGATAACTCTAACCTTAAATACTTATCAAATATGAGTTTGATGCATGAATCTAAATGTTCATCCAAAAGCAGCACAGCTAGCATCTTGAAATTATGAAGTAATAAGCACGAGTTTGCAAGAAAAAACTCAGTAGGTAAAATCCTAGCAAGTAAAATAGAAATGATAATGCATGACATAAAATATGAGAAAATAAATGGATATAAGTGAAAAATAAACACTATACTATAATAGCTTCAAGCAATGTATGATCCGAGATTTTGGATGCATTTCATTTTTCAAAGCTTCTTATATAGTATAATTCATAAATAATCACTTGTGACAACTAATGGTCATTTCATAAAAATATAAATACATTCACTTACATGAATATGATATTTATACATCCATCAATGACTCATCAGATTATTGATCTTTGTATAGCGATAGATATATATTTATAAACATTTATAGCCGGTTTACTATAATACTCTGTCGGGAAAGATAAGCACCAATACTAAGGAAAATCAAATGATTTTCTATAGAGTTGTCACTCTGAGGACCCATCAGTATGACTAGCCAATATCAAATATGATTAAATATTGATATTTAAAAGCATCAAACACACAAACTTGTATTATATACATATTGTATTTCAATAATAGTGTTTAACAAGGGTTATCACATAAATAAACTCGATTATATACATTACAAAATTCATATTTGTAGGGGAGATGATTATTCAAAGGTGTTGGAATAAAGTATGTGAATTATCTAGGCATTTATGAAACAAGTAACATGACAGAGTTAGCTATCATATCATGTCAAAATGGTCTCTCGAAACAATGTGAATGGAGAAGCACATACTACATTTATTATCAATAAATAAAACAACAAACAAGTAGCAAGGGGTGTGCCCCTCACGAAGTAGGGTACATTTATCCCTTACTTGTAAGGAGTCACCTAACAATTAGAGACAATAAGTAGTGGAGAATTTCAATCATGATGAAGCTCCTCCCATTGCAGCACGCGATATTCAACGAATCCTAAATCCACAAAGTCTGCATCAATTATATATCCAAAATATCACATATCAAAATATTAAATAATGCAACAACCACTTAAACATCTTTTTGAAATAAAGGATTATGCCATGTACCTAACTTATTCTTCATAATGATCTCAAACTTAAATGCTTTATTTAATATTTTTTATATAAATGTCTTTCACCATGACCCAAATAAAATATTTAGCAACTCTTTAAGAATCAATCATCATAAAGATTTGATTACATATTAACTCAAAAATATACATATACATGTAACCAATTCCTCAATACATAAAATGACTTCTCCTAAATCATAAAAATTTGATTTCACTAATATAAATTATTGCTATTGCAATATATAAGTAATATGCAAGTATCATTACTACTATATGCCAAGTCATCTAGGTTATAGATTTGATTGTTACATATGATAAGTTAATATTAAATCTAAATGGTTTATATGAATATAACAACAAAGAAAACATGGATTCAAAAGCTCTAAATCTCTCAATTTAATCTTTTAAATAAAGCACCTTAACATAAAATTAAATTGCACATGTATTAAACTCTAAGCCTTAAAAAGTAATTGCATTTATTAATAGGAATGACAATCATAATCCACATAGAAGAATTATAAATGCTTAGGACAAATTTGGTGTTAGGATTTTGCTAAATCAAATTGATGAAGGGGATGTAGCATGAAAAGGGAGAAAAGAATGAGATATTTGTACTTCTTTCCCCTTTAAGAAGGAAACAAGAAATCCGAAGCAATGTGGCAAAATTGAGGCATCATCATCAGAGTTTGTCCTTCTTCCATTCAAATCCCCTCCTCTACGGCTTGAGTAGTCATATCCACTAAATTGTGATGTCGTTGAGCACAACCATGGTCACTCGTCTTCCTTGCTATGTGTCACAGGCGATAGGAGGTTAATGCCAAACATCACCTCCTCGGTCCCTGCTCACATGCACTACGTCTGACCTTTGATCTGAGCTCCCTTTCTCGCCACCGCTCCCCCACTTTCTTGTGCTCACTATGGTGCCCTAAGTCTGATCCCCATCTTAAAGGAACGGGATTTCCTAAATAGGAAATCAAACGATGTAAATCGGTTTAGCTGACCCTGTTCAGTTCGACTCTAGCGATTCTAAGTTATTATACATATAGTGCAAGGATATAAACTATGCATAAGCAAATGCGATTTGCTCAAGCAAAAGAACTCGTAATTAAGTTGTCCCATCAAAAGAAATGAATTTTACTCAAATGGATTTAGCTCACCATAGAAATGAGTGTATAAATGAATTTAGCCCAAAAAAATAGATGAAAATTATTTAAATAAACATAATAGACTTAGACTAAGGTGAGATTCTTTAGTGAATTTGGCCTACTTAAACTTGAGTTAAAGTATAGTTAGCTTTAAACTATTTAAAATTTCAATAGATTTGTCCAGTATATATTATGCCTGTTTTGATGGATGCTTAAAAATATTTAGGCATGCCCAAATATTAGAAGTGTTCATTTGAATTTAGTGTGTATGGTAATGTCTGGCCAAATTTGGCTTGACTAAATATAGGTGGGATTTTTTCAAAATAAATAATGTAATTGGTGATGTTCTTGATTAGAAGTGGATGTATGAATGTATATAGTGTTGTATTTTTTTTCTATGCAGGTTTAATTGTAGAAATCGATTTCAAAAGGAGGAATATTATTATTTTTTTGTTTATGCTACAATTTTCGATGGATTTTGTGCCATAAACACTGACGACAATAAAATACGACGACATTTCCGTCGAACATTTGCGCTGTGACTTCCGGCGGATATTGCGACAATAATGTATGTCGGAAAAAGGATGGGATTTTTTAGGTGGCGGATTATCCGCCAGAAATACCGACAGATCTTACGCCGTAATACAACAACAAAAAAGGCGTCAGCTCGTATTTCCACCGAAAAAAAAAAAAATTTCGCCGGTGTTGATTTTCTGACGCGTGAATTACTGACGGAACAATTTGCGTAGGAAATGCGCCGGAAAGCTCGTATTTCCGACGGATTTTAATTGTTACTGACAGATTCCATCCGTAGGTAATAGCGCATCTTCCTGTGGGGGAATAGATAATTAAGATAAATGTAATTCCTTTATATAAGAGTAAATGCTTGAATAAATTTGATTTTTTAGGTGCAATGTCAAACTAAGCATTTGGATGTGTCCCATTCTTTTAAAATGTTATGTGTGAGTATTATGAAATTCTTAGTTAAATAATGACACATTAATTATCATGATGATTATATTATTTGATTTTATGGAATGTGATAATCAATATCACGAATTGGATTTCCTGGATTGAATAGGGAATGTTAGAAGACTCAATATCCCTAAACTTATAAAATGACTAACCCTGGATGGTTTGAATACAAACTAAGTATCATATAAATTAATTACAAAAAATTCCTAATCAATTTGACAATTGGATAAATTAATATGTGCATAATTCTCGGATATCCGGCTTAACAATGGCGGTTTGAGCCGCCGATAATATTGAGGTCCGGCGGTTCATCCGGCGGTTACATGACCGCCGCTATTACCGGCGGCCTAAACTTAAATAACCCCCGGTTAGGCCGCCGGTAATATCCGGCGGCGAAACCACCATTATTACCGGCGGCCATATAACCGCTGTTGGGTCTAGTAATAACAAATCTTCTAAAAAGTGTTAGGAGATAACTACACATAAAACAATAATATTTGGAATCATCAAAATAATACAAGTTGCAAGAATGTAAAACATGCAAATAGCAACTTTCCTAACAACCGCCGGTCAATGCTGCCGGTTTTGGGTGATTTTCCTGTAGTGGATGTTCACCATTGAGATTAACTTGTATATTCTAGGTTTAAACCTAACCTTCTAAGAGAAATTAAACGATAAAATATATTAAAAATGTATGCTACACATGATTCTAAATCTGCTTGCTAATGCATTATGATTTATAAAATATAAAGATCAAGAGAAACCATGCTTAACCCTAATTCTATTTGGCTAGGTCAATGAAGCATATTAACCTTTGTTGATCAGAGAACCCTAGCCTATGATTGATGAGCTAGTGTTTTAATCATTTTAAACTTAAAATATTTTGATAACTAATTGAACCAAAGTTAAATAAATTGATAATATTTTGAATTTTAAGATTTTCTATATTTTTATGATATTCAAAATATAAAATTTTAAGCTAGAAACTTAGCTAAATATTTTTTAAGTACACCTTTTAATAAAACTATATTAGTTTTTAATGAAAAGTTATTTACTTAGTCAAATAATAATCTCCATAATTCAACTAAATTTACATCATTGATAAACTGAAATAGTTTAAACATGTGAGAATTTTTAATTAATAATTTAAGTAATTATATTTGATTATTAAACCATAATAGGTTAATCATTCAATTAAAGATGTTTCAAATTATAATGAACGATTATGCTAATTAAGAGTTTGACTAACATTAACCATAATTTATCAATCATTTTAGGATTAACAATAATCAAAGAAATTATAAATACTAGGTTTTATTATATAAATACTCTTCTCTAATTATTCATAATAACAAATTAAGGCCATTAAATTTTTAGGCTAATTAATTAGTCCAAATTGAAGCAAAATAACCACTATAAGAAAAATAATAATTTTCGACATATTATAAGCCGTCAGAATTTTCAATAACAAAATTGGTTGATTTCTTGGTATACTTAAGGCTGTCAAATTTTCTGATTAACAAATTCATCGAAGATTCCACTGGAGAAGGCATTGCTTCCCTCCCTATTTTCTTTGTCCTCCCATACCCTGTTCAAACCCATCTCTTGACCATTTTTTTTTTTCATTTCTTCAAGGATTTTTAAGATAAATTTTCATCTCTTTTATCATTTTCATTCAATTAATGATTTTATCAGTTATATTTTGTGTAAAAATTGATTTGAAGTTTTTAAGTTAACGTCGCAATTTTTTTATAGTTCTTTATATTCAGGGGAGGAACCAGCTCCAATTTTGAGGGGGGGGCAATTTTAATATAAAAATAATTAAATAAAAAGAATTAAATATTAAAAATATTATATATAATATTATGAAAGGTTGTTTTAAAATTTTTTAGCTTTATATTTGATCTAAAAAAAAATTTTAGCTTCTAAAATGCAAACTAAATGTCTATCAAAATCATCACCATATTTTAATTTTTTAGGAGGGGCAAAATGAATTTTTTACCCTCCTTTAAGTTAAAAATTTATTTTTTGAGGGGGGTGGGCAATTGCCCCCCCTAAGTTACATAGGGTTCCGCCCTTGTTTATATTTGAGTTTTTTTTAGATGCAATCTAATTGTTATATCATTGTACTAGTGATTTCTAATTTATCGAAGGATACGAGCAACATTTTCAACACAAAATGTAATCCTCCAACAAATTATAGAGTAGAAGAGAGAGAAAATAAAATGAAATATCAAGAGATGGTTTTTAATGCAGTTATCTTGTAATTTATGAAACATATAAAGGAGCTACCTAACAGGGACACATAAAACTTCAATGAATTACTACGTGCAGCTCAACAATTAATATGAGATGTGTGCACCACTCAGTCCACAAAGAAGGAGTTGATTTTCATGAATAGCTCCAAGAAGCCATCCCTTCTTCCACATAACTTCTTACATGTGTTTACTAACTTGCAAGGTTTACTTTTGATGAGGTGGAATGGTGACACAACAAGTTGACTTGACTTTGAATTGTGGGCTAAAAGTCTGGCTCATTTGATATTTAATATTTGAACATTTTCATATCATATAATAATATTATATAAATTCTCTTATAATAATTTTTATTATAAAAAGATAATGCATAAATACATTAATACACAAAAATATTCAATCACTATTATGCATCATAATGCCTGAATAATAATTTGAGCATGTTGTGGTGATTCACCTCCTTAATAATCCTCACACATACAACATAAATGTGGCTCACTTTCCTAATAATAACCTATTATTTCTTATTTGCAATGTCAGTGTGATGAGCGTGATGAGCTAAAAAAATATTAGTTTTGTTGTGGGCTAGAATATACGCGGCGATAGAGTTATAAATTTTTCGTCTCAGCGTTGTACGGACATTCAACACACAAACAGAAGAGAAATAAAATACCAGAATTTTTACATAGAAACCCTATAAAGGAAAAACCCAAGGGGCCACGCCCAGTTGAAAAAATTTCACTAGTGTTTGCTTCAGGAACAAGAGGCTGACTCGTCCTTAAAATTTAGGACGATCAGATTACAATGATTCACTCATGGATTGAAATCCAGTTATAAACAAGTTGTGTATTAGAGCAGAATCCCAGAGTCACTTGGAGATTATACAGAATTCCGAAATCACTTGGAGATCGGACGGAGTTTCGGCGTCACTTGAAAGTCGGACAAAACTTCGACTTCACTTGGAAGTCGGGTGAAACTCCGGCGTCACTTGGAAGTCGGGCGGAACTCCGGCGTCACTTGGAATTCGGGCGGAACTCCAACAGTGGTCGAGGAGGAGCTTCTTCCTTCCTTCTATTATTCTCTTCTTCTTGTACTCCTCTCTTCTTGCTTGCGTCCCCTCTTAAGAGAAATGACGGGCTATTTATAGTTTTTGAGGATGACATGACCCGTAAATAGGAGGAGGATCAAAGGGCAAAGGCGAGTGGTTTGGATGGACGACCGATATTGAATGTCTTGATTGTGGACCATTCGTTAGACATTAGAAGGTCTTAATGATATCAGAATTCGACAATCTTAGACTCGTTGGATTCGTCTCATTGAGCCGCTCGATTCGACTATAAGCATGTCATGTTTCGAAACTATTTGATAATCCAAATTGTGGTTTGAACATCCCAACAACCCTTCAGGTCTTCAATTCGGGCACATTTGGGCTTATATTGAGTTGAATTTGGTGTCGTTGGATTTGTATTTTTGAGACGCTCAGTTTAACTGTAAGTTTGCTAAAATATGAATTTAGTTCCATATTTAATTTTTGAAGCTTTCATCCTGATTTTGCATTGAGATTCGTGCCCGATCAAGATAATTTTTGATGATATATCAGTTGCCCTCAATATTTTCAGACGTCGAAGCCCTAGAAGTCTGAAAAAATGCGTCACAAATTTTGGAGAATTTTTCATGCCATTTGAAATCCAATATTGCGCGTAGAGGTCTCGAATGATTTTAAAAGTGTCGAAATTGAGTCCGAAACATTGAAAAATGGTCCCGGGGACTCTAGAAATGTTTGATTTGGAAACTTTTATTTGGTCAGGTGACCTGACGTAGTTCTACGTTCGGACACCTGTAAAATAGTGCCATGTGTTCTTACTCTTTACCGCGTGGCCCGACAACTCAGCCCAGAACAGCCCCGGGTTGCTATGTTCGTGTATTGCTAGGCATTACTTGGTATTACTAGGTATTGGTCGATTTTGCTCGGCAATAACGAGAAATACCATTATGTGAAGACCAATACCGAGCAATACTGAGTTTTGCTAGGTATTCTCGGTATTGCTTGGTATTAGTCTTCACAAAGCAATATTTTTCATTATTGCCAAGCAATACCTAGCAATACATGAACATATCAATCCCGGGTTCAGTTCCGGGTCAAGTTGTCGAGCCGCGCGGTAAAGAGTAAGAGCACGTGACGACATGCTATTGGCATTCGAACGTAGAGCTACGTCAGAACACCTGACCTAATAATTGTTCCCGATTTGGCTTGTCCAGGCCAAAAATTGGGTCCAGATTATTATAGGCAGTCGAACCGGCTGGCCGGCCGTCGTCTTCGCCACCGGCGGCGACTGAACCGCGAGCTGGCCTGTCTGGTCCGCTCTGTGGCCCGCCCATGACCTCTCTGGCCCGCTGTGCATATCTTCTCGCGTCCCGAGTTGCTAGCTTGCCCGCGGCCGCCTGGCCTACTGTGCTGACCCGCCTGTGACCCACCCTGATCCGCTACACCGACCCGGTCACGACCTGGCTGGCCCGCGTAGTTTAGTTTGCCATTTGGCGGTCGGGCGGCAGTTCGCCGCTGGCGATTTGGGTTAATTTTTTTTTAATATAAAAACTTGCAAAATGGATATCCAGCACTCTTGCAGGTCCACTATATTCAACTAGAGTCTCTCAAGAGAAAAACTTCAACCTGCTGTATTTCCATTATATGGATTTGATAATCGACATGTACGAGCAGAAGAGACAATCAATCTCCTAGTAGTACTTAGAAAGTTTCCTCGATAGACTCACACTCCATTCAATTTATTATATATATACATGGCTTAAAAAATAAGAGAAATAGCATACATAATATATTAAATTTGCTTATTTACAAATTTTTTATTAATATTATTTTATTTGAATTATTGAATTTATGATTTATGAATGGCATGATATAAATTTGACAGAAAAATCAGCTGATTTTTTGTTTTAGTTTTAATATTTGAGTAGAAATTAAAGTAAGGGATTCTTAATTTAACAAAGAATTAAAATCTAAATATTATTTATGCAATTGCCTCCGAAAAAATAAGAAAAATTATTAAGTGCGGCATTCGAATTCATCCGGAGATCAATTTGGATGCGTCACATCACCCAAATCTGATGTATCCGATCATCTGGATGAAATGAAGTGGCGCGTTCGAATTGGCCTCCACATATTTGAAGTCCACACGTAATTATCTCTCAAAAAATAAGGCCAGTAAGGCAGTAACCCTAGCCTAATTCCAAGAAACCAATAAGAGGCGTTACTCTCCGCCGCGCCTGATTTGTTTCTGTTCGAGCAAAACAGAGCGGACAAGGCGGCGGGACAAGGAACGATGGTTTCGCTTAAGCTCCAGAAGCGGCTCGCGGCGAGCGTGCTTAGCTGCGGCAAGGGAAAGGTCTGGCTAGATCCCAATGAGGTCAGCGAGATATCCATGGCCAACTCTCGTAAGTTCCACGCCACTTTCTGCGCAGATTTCTTCCGAGATGTAGATTTTGCTTGCCCTAAAATTTTATCAATGGAGCGAAAGATCGAGTTCTAAGAGTTTGGCCTTCTCGAAAGCGTTCAATTGTTGGATATTTGATATTTCCATCATCAATGCTTCGTCGCAATTTAAATATTTTCCGAGCTCTGGGAATTCCATGTGGAAAATTACTAATTTTTCCTTTTTTTTTTTCTGTATAGCATAAACCTGCTAGGAGACATGCCTGTTTGTTTTAGATATGATAATTCCATTAGGGCTCTGTGCAAGCATACATATTGGTTCCCACCATGCATTCAGCCAATAAGATTGGATGAATTTTACTCTTTGCATCGTAAAATAATTAACCTTTTGTGCCTAATTGGATGGTGGGCTAACATCTTTACTTGTTTGGAAGATTCTTCTTTGTATTTTCCAAAACTAGAACCTTTTTAGTAGGGTTTCTTATCTCTAGTTTTCTTAAATTGCAGGGCAAAACATTAGAAAGTTGGTTAAAGATGGTTTTATCATAAAAAAACCCATGAAGATTCACTCTCGATCCCGTGCACGGCGCATGGCAGAAGCCAAGAGGAAGGGGCGTCACTCCGGATATGGTATATCATAGCACATTTCCTCGGAGCATGGAGCATGTGATGTGAGAACTTGTTAGTTATTGAAAGTTAAAATTTTTTAGGTAAGCGCAAGGGTACTCGGGAAGCTAGGCTTCCTACGAAGGTTTTGTGGATGAGGAGGATGAGGGTTTTGAGGCGTTTGCTTAGAAAGTATCGCGAGGCCAAGAAAATTGACAAACACATGTACCATGATATGTACATGAAGGTAAAAGGTAATGTCTTTAAGAACAAGAGAGTCTTGATGGAGAGTATTCACAAGTCTAAGGCTGAAAAGGCAAGAGAAAAGACCTTGTCTGACCAATTTGAGGCCAAGAGGGCAAAGAGCAAAGCAAGTAGGGAGAGGAAGATTGCCAGAAGAGAAGAACGGCTTGCTCAGGTGACACAATGGTGTATTATAGTACTCTAATTTAAGCATTGCCAATTTATTGTTTATCAAATTTGTTGAACTTTGTGCTAAATTTTTTTTTGTTCCTATTACATAATTGGTTTAGCAGTTTGCTTTCGACTAATTTTATTGTTTCTATAGAAGCAATATTACTTGTTGTTGTGGCAGTTACCTTGTATGCATGATTTTTAACTTTATATTTGTATATTTCTTCTATCAACTAGTTTGAGTTCAAGATGAGTGCCTGTTACATTATGCTTGAAATTTCTTTGCCATTAATTATATTGGTAATTTGACTTGCTTTTGAGTATTATAATGTGATTTTAACTCTTTAATAAGTTTGGCTTGTGTTTGGGCTTTGTTATATTTTTAAAATCATTCCATTGTATTCAGATTTATGCAACATGAGGATTGAAATTGTTATATATCATACCATTCCAACCTAGTTGCTCATTAGGTCTGGAATCAATGTGTTGGAGGAACTAGGATGGAAAAATTGAGAAATTATGATTTTAGAGGGATGTTGGGAGTAGATTCTGCTTCAAATAAGATGGTGAAAAATATATACGAGTAATTTAGGTTTTTCCAATGAAGGGTAGAAGATGTACAAAATAAGGTGGGTTGCTGCAATTAATATCAAAGAATTATGAAGGAAAAATGAGGGCAAAGTTCATGTGGATAGATATTGCGCAAAAAAATTTAATCAAAATGGGTTTGAAACCCTATGCAACACTCTCCAGAAAGGAATAAAGAATCAGAATTCATAAATCCAACCTTAAAAAGTTGGAAGGAGGTTGATGATGATGTTTTGTTCAGATTTTGATTTTAATACTTTAGTTTGTTTGTTATTAAGGTTGACTTGGGTAGAGGGCAAGCTCAGAGTATTAGTTAAGTTGTCTCCATTATAATATAAGGCTATTGGGTAAGGCAACATACATCTACCATTATCCATGCTTCACATTAACGGGAGGTTTATTTTTATTATGCCTTATTAAGGTTGATATGTAATGCATGAATAAATTGCTTTGGGCATTTAAGTGTGGATGCATGCAACGAGTGGTATTATTTTCTTGGAAATGGAAACTTGAATACTTGCAGTAGTTAGTTTTATCATTAGTCAGTGGTATTTGAAGTTATATGGATTTTGGATTTATGTAGCTGCTGGCTTTATCCCTCTAGAATTCTTTTGAATCCCTATGCTGTTTTCTGTGAATGGGTTTTTGCTTATTGTGGCTTGGTTTTTGTGATTCTCTTGAAGGATATTCCCATGTATATAGTGTGGATATGGATGTATCTAAATATGTGCCAATCTTATTAATTAGCTTAGGTTATGAGAGTCTGTAAATAGTTGATTTAAGGCATGTTATTCAAAATGTTCGACTTAAATAAAACTTTTCTTTCTAGTTTTAATCTTGTGGGCATAAATTAGATGTTTGATTCGTTCGAGTGTAGTATAAGCTTGAATATTTTATTTTGGAGGAAGTCATCTCCCTGTATTGGTGTGAGAATTGTTTTTTCTTGCTTTAGTGTTTTTTCATTCATTGTTCTATTGCACTACATTATTAGTTGTCCACATGCTTAGTGCTCTTGATTTTAATCCCAAAGTTACATTTTAAAAATTTGATATGGCAAAATTAAATTTAATTTGCGCATTGATTTTATTTGTTTCGCTCTTCTTATTGAAATTCTTGTATTATTTTGATTATTTCATTATCATTTAGCTTAAACTCTAAAATTGTTTGTTTACATTTAAAGAAAGGTGTTGATTTAACTGGTAATTGGAAGTCTACAATTCTTAATCTTGAGTCATCCTACATAAATATGGAAATGCTTCAAATTTTTCATGTTTAATAGCATTTATATCATAGCAAGGCAAGTTTTCATGCTTCATTCAGGAAGTTGTTTTTAGGGTTCAAGTGTTATCTTTTTTACATTCCCATTTATTTATCTTCAACAATCAAATCAAACAACACTCTCTTAAAAAAGAGTCTAATGCATTGGTTTTGTGCTTGACTATAATCTCTTGATTTTTTCATCTCTGTTTTGTGTCATTTCTACTTTGTTTTCCATTAACTTTGTCATATATTTTAAATTCAAATCTAATTGGATTTTGTTATCCGCAAGTGCTATCGTGCATTGATTGTACGTAGTCCTTATCAGAATAATTATTTGACAAAATGTCCTTATCCTAAAGGATTCTTTTTCCTTGTCATTTCTACTTTGTAGGCCTAGAAAATCTTATAGTAACTTATTGATGACGGCTTTTAGGACTTCCCTAGGTATAAGCTCCCTTGATCATAGAAAATCCTACAATCATGAATGCCTTAAATGACTAAAATTGAGGAGTCTTTATAGATTTTAAGAAGGGCATTATTATACTTATCTCCTCTCCATGGTAGCCGATCATCCCAACAATCTTGCCAATCTCAGCTACATACCCGCAACATGTTCTCAAGCATCTATATAGTCCTCTCCTTCACAGTTGAGCATAGCAAGCTACCCTCTCCTTGAATAAGGGCGAGCTACTTCTTATTTTAGATAAGATATATTATTAAACTAAAATCAAGAAAGAAAACAAGACTTTGAATTGGAATCTGAAATAGCAGACGATCTGCAAAGAATTCAATTGGAAGTATTATGCCTAAAAGGACAGGATGAGACTTTCTTTTTATTCTTTAGTTCATACCAGTTAAAGGTTAAGATCCCAACCCAAGATGAATTGGAGCCGATCTTCTCCAACTCCGAACGAATGCTTAGTTAGCTAGGAGCAGGAATTGGCTTGGGAAGACAAAGAGTATGTATTCTTACAAAAATTCTACGTATTACTGTACCAAAACAAAACTACATAACCGAGTTGTCAACTCCACCAAACGAAGAAAGAACTTAGAGTATCCCAATATAGAGAGAGACATGTAGTACGACTAGTAAAACACCTATTCTATTGCATATGCCTAAGATCTCTTTCTTACCTCAGTTGCACACCAATACCAATAAGGTGAGATAAAGGTGTTGATCTTGATTTTGTCAAAACTCTTGGTCAAAGAGTTTGACTTGGTCAATTTGACCAAGCTAAGACTCAAGACCTATCCCAATCAATTTCTTGGGTCAAACTGAGTCTGTTGAGCCCAGTCCCAGGTCCTGGGTCAACCAGGGTTGACCCAAATTGACCCAAATGTCTTTTAATTGATTTCAATCCAATTTCATGGCTTCCTAGCTCAATCCACCCATATCTTGGACCTATTTGACTAGGTCAAACCAAGTCTTAAATATGTCAAAGTGACATATATATGTCATTTAATACCCGTTTAATGCAATTAAAGCCTCTTTAATGCTTGGAAATTCAAAACCACGGCTAGGAGGATTTGTTTTCTGTTGCGGGCTAGAAAATACGCGGCGATAGAGATTTAATTCTGCGTCTTAATGTTGTACGGATAACTAGCTCACACATAGAGAACACAAGATTTTTTACGTGGAAAACCCTTAAAAAGGGGAAAAACCACGGGGCATAGCCCAGTTGAAATAAATCCAATAGACGTTGAGTCAGTTACAAAGAACTGAATCCCCTCTAAGGGCGATCAGATTTACAATCAGTAACTATTTGATAGGAATCAGGTGTTAGGCTTGATGTCACTTTGAAGTTCGGGTGTTGATAATCCGGCCTTGAGCAGGACGTCGGGCCTTCAGCAGGACGACGAACCTTGAGCAGAACGTCTGGTCTTTAACAGGACTTCGGGTCTGAATGTCGGGCCTTAAGGCGGTGGTCCGGCGAGGTTCCGGCGGTGGTCCGGCGGTGCTTCTGCGGTGGTCCGGTGGTGGTCCGGTGGTGGTCCGGCGGCTGTCGAGGAGGAGCTTTTTCCTTCTCTTCTCTTCTTCTCTTTCTTGCTTGGATCCCCTCTCATGAGAAATGAGGGCTCTATTTATAGATTTTCTGGATTGGCATGGCTCGTAAATAGGCGTGAGATCAGGGGCGAATAGGGAGTGGTTGAATGGACGGCCGATATTGAATCCTACGATCAAGCACCGTTCGTTGGTCATTTGAGGGCCTTAGTGATGTCGGAATTCAGTGATTTTGGGCTCGTTGGATTCGTCTCATCGAGCCGTTCGATTCGAGTATATGCTCGTTAAAATCGGAGTCCGTTTGGTAACTCAAATTGTGGTTTGAACCTTCCAACAGTGCTTCGGGTCTATGATTTGGACCCATTCGGGCTAGGATTGGGTCGAACTTGGTGTCGTTGGGTTCGTATTTCCGAGACGCTCAGTTTGACTATAAGTTTGCTGAAATTGGAATTGAGATGGTATCTGAATTAATTTTAGAAGTTTCCAACCCAATTTTGCATCAAGATTCGTGCCCGATCAAGATAATTTTTTGATGATGTATCAGTTGCCCCCTATTTTCGGACGCCGAAACTCCAAAAGTCCGAAAGTACTTGTTCTGAAATTTTATACCGACCGAAACGCAAAAAATTGCGTTAAAAAATTAATAACTTACTCGAACTTGATCATAGAGGCCATGTTGAGCTCTGAAAGTATCGAAATTGAGTCAGGAACGTCGAAAAACGTGTACGGGACCCCAAAAACGTCGGGCAGCCCGCGCCGCTTGGAGCTGCCGCTCCGTAAGGCGGTGGGAGGTGAGGTTGTTTGGCCACCGCCTAAAGTGGTGCCCACACCAATTAAAAATTAATTTTTTTTTTGTTTTTTGGCCCAAAAAATTCCCAAAAAATTCTGAAAAATTCCGAAAAATTCAAAATATTAAAAACTCTAAAAACTTTTCTCTCTCCCAAAAAAGTATCAATAGGCCCTTAAAACCTTTAGAAAATTATCCCTCTTCTCTCTTCTTCTCTTCTTCTCCCTCTGTCTTACAATTGAGGTGTTTCCTTGATCTTCCAAGGCCCCTCTCTCTGCAAGGAAGTCCGGAGATTTCCCCTTCTCTCTTTTCTCCCTCTGTCCTTACAATTGAGGTGTTTCCTTGGTCTTCCAAGGCCCCTCTCTCTGCAAGGAAGTCCGGAGATTCTCCTTTCTCTCCTCCAAAACCATTTAGGAGAAATGTCAGGTGATCGCCTCCCATCGAGAGATCCTGCGATACGGGGAGACCCCGTCGCATCGTATGATGGCGAGCAGAGGCCAAATAAGGAAGCGAGGGTGGATGAGAGAGCGTCGACTGTTACAAATGATTTCTTATTTCTCTTTCGCAAGAATTATCATTTTCCGAATGATGTGAAGACGATGATGCCCAAGAGGTCCGATCAGGCTAGTCATCCTCCTCCTGGGTATCTGACTGTTTCTGAGACCCACTTGCGGGCCGGGTTACGCTTTCCACCTTCTGCCGAGTTGATTGAAATTTTACAACGATGTGGGGTGAATATGTTCCAGTTTTCATTCAGAGCGATGTCGGTGGCTGTGGGATTGATCGCTCTCTTCAGGGATCGAGGAGCTACTTTGACACCATAGCACCTTTCACGGATGTGTCGATTTACCAGCGACACACATGGGCGTGTAACCTTTAGATCCAAATGGTTGGATGTGCGTACCCTTGATCCTTCAAAAAACTGGCTCAGTGCTTTCTTTTTTGTGAAGAATGATTGGGGCTTGATAGAGAAGTGGGGAAAGATGAAGGATCTGCCTCCCCCTTTGCATGTTGGGGAAGAAGACATAATGAGAATTTTGAAAGTTTCTGATCTTAATCATCTTCTATTTGAGGTTCGTCACATGAGTAGATACACCGAGGAAGAGTTCTTGTTCAAGGTTGGGCTGTCGTTCCATGCTGGAAGGTCTGATACGAGGATGTTGAAGCCGACATCCAGGGTTCCTGAGCCTCCTGCCCCTACTTCAAAAGCGGCTCCCAAACGACTGGCAAGAGGCGAAGATCCTCATATTTCGAAAAAGAAGAGGGTGGAAAGGATTGCAACAAATACTGACAAAACTCTACCTGACTCTTCCCCAGCCAAGTTGCGTATCCCTGAGGATGTTTTGAGCCACCAGTGTATTGTACACAATAAAACTAGCAATTTGGTGAGTAGCATGTCTCAATGTTTTTATCTCCTTTTCTTTTGGGGTGACTTCTAATAAACTTTTCTTTTTTATTTCAACTGTCACGCCTTGGGATCGATATTAATGACTGGAACAGTGAATTTGTTAAGATCAAGTATCTTCAGGGAGAGTTCAAGCGAAAGTATGATCAGAAGGTCAAGGAGATAAATGTGCTTGAAGAAGAGTTGAGTGAGTGCAGGACTGAGTTGGCCAATACAATGCACTCCGTATCTCTCCAAAATCGGCAGACATATTGGCATCAAATAGATCTGGAGGAGGCTCAAGCGACAATCACCAGACTTTTAAAGGATCAGAAGGCTTCTGAAGAGAAGATAACATCACTTGAGGCAAAGGATAAGAAGTCCCAGGTTCTTATAGCTGAGAAGGAGGCCGCTTTGTCTAGCTTAGAACCTTCAAGAGTTATTGAAGATTTCAAGAAGTCCATAGCTTTCAAGACTATCATTCAGGATCACGTTGAGGAGGATCGAGATCATATCTATGATATAGAAGTGAAGGGTTTGGAGCAGCAGTGTACTGAAGATGGATTCATTCGAGACTTCTTTAAGGGGGTTCGCCTGATTCAGCAAAAGACCGGAGTTCAAGTCGAAGGGGTGACCCCTAGCCAGGCTTCAGATGACTTTCCTTCATGTTCTGATGGTGATGAGGTAGAGAGTGAGATTCGCAAGGTCCTGGATCTTCGGAAGGTCCTGAGATTGTAGATCCACATCAAGATCTAGGACCTTCCGAAGATCACTCTCTACCTCATCACCATCAGAATCTGAAGGAAAGTCATTTGAAGCTTGGCTAGGGGTCACCCCTTCGACTTGAACTCCGATCTTTCGCTGCATCAGGCGAACCCCCTTAAAGAAGCCTCGAATGAATCCATCTTTAATACACTGTTGCTCCAAACCCTTCACTTATATTTTATAGATATGATCTCGAGCCTCCTCAACGTGATTCTGAATGATAGTCTTGAAAGCTATGGACTTCTTGAAATCTTCAATAACTCTTGAAGGTTCTAAACTAGACAAAGCGGCCTCCTTCTCAGCTATAAGAACCTGGGACTTCTTATCCTTTGCCTCAAGTGATGCTATCTTCTCTTCAGAAGCCTTCTGATCCTTTAAAAGCCTGGTGATTGTCGCTTGAGCTTCCTCCAGATTTATTTGATGTCGATCTGCCTGCTGATTTTGGAGAGATACGGAGTGCATTGTATTGGCCAACTCAGTACTGCACTCACTCAGCTCTTCTTCAAGCACCTTTATCTCCTTGACCTTCTGATCATACTTTCGCTTGAACTCTCCCTGAAGATACTTGATCTTAACAAATTTACTATTCCAGTCATTAATCTCGATCCCAAGGCGTGACATCTGAAATAAAAAAGAAAAGTTTATTAGAAGTCACCCCAAAAGAAAAGGAGATAAAAGCATTGAGACATGTTACTCACAAAATTGCTAGTTTTATTGTGTCAAATACACTGGTGGCTCAAAACATCCTCAGGGATACGCAATTTGGCTGGGGAAGAGTCAGGTAGAGCTTTGTCAATATTTGTTGCAGTCCTTTCCACCCTCTTCTTTTTCGAAACATGAGGATCTTCGCCTCTTGCCGGTCGTTTGGGAGCCGCTTTTGAAGTAGGGGCACGAGGCTCAGGAACCCTGGATGTCGGCTTCAACATCCTCGTATCAGACCTTCCAGCATGGAACGACAGCCCAACATTGAACAAGAACTCTTCCTCGGTGTATCTACTCATGTGACGAATCTCAAATAGAAGATGATCAAGATCAGAAACTTTCAAAATCCTCATTATGTCTTCTTCCCCAACATGCAGAGGGGGAGGCAGATCCTTCATCTTTCCCCACTTCTCTATCAAGCTCCAATCATTCTTCACAAAAAAGAAAGCACTGAACCGGTTCTTTGATGGATCACGGGTACGCACATCCAACCATTTGGATCTAAAGGTTACACGCCCATGTGTGTCGCTGGTAAATCGATCCATCCGTGAAAGGTGCTCTGGTGTCAAAGTAGCTCCTCGATCCATGAAGAGAGCGATTAATCCCACAGCCACCGACATCGCTCTGAATGAAAATTGGAACATATTCACCCCACATCGTTGTAAAATTTCAATCAACTCGGCAGGAGGTGGAAAGAGTAATCCGGCCCGCAAGTGGGTCTTAGAAACGGTCAAATACCCAGGAGGAGGATGACTAGCCTGATCGGACCTCTTAGGCACCATCGTCTTCACATCATTCGGAGAATGATAATTCTTGCGAAAGAGAAACAAGAAATCATTTGTAACAGTCGACGCTGTCTCATTCACCCTCGCTTCCTTATTTGGCGTCTGCTCGCTGTCATACGGTGCGATGGGGTCTCCCCAGATCGCAGAATCTCTCGGTGGGAGGCGATCACCTGACATTTCTCCTAAATGGTTTTGGAGGAGAGAAAGAAGAATCTTCGGACTTCCTTGCAGAGAGAGGGGCCTTGGAAGACCAAGGAAACACCTTAATCGTAAGGACAGAGGGAGAAGAAAGAGAAGGGAAAATCTCTGGACTTTCTTGCAGAGAGAGGGGCCTTGGAAGATCAATGAAACACCTCAATTGTAAGGACAGAGGGAGAAGAAAAGAAGAAGAGAGAAGAGGGATAATTTTTCTAAAGGCTTTAAGGGCCTATTTATACTTTTTTTGGAAAGAGAAAATAAAGTTTCTAATTGTCTGAATTTTTCTCAAATTTTTCAGATTTTTTTGGAATTTTTTGGGATTTTTTAGTAAAATTTTGAATAGGGTGGGGCCCACTTGAGGCGGTGGGCTGAACCGCCTCATTCCCACCACCATATGGAGCGGTGCCTCCATGCGGCCGGCCTGTTCGGCCGGTCCGGCAGCTCAGCCCATTTCGGGCCCAATTTTCGTCCCGAAAAGTCCAAATTCGACGTTTTAGGGTCCCCGGACACATTTTTCGACATTCCAGACTCAATTTCGATACTTTCGGAGCTCAGCGGAGCCTCTACCATCAAGTTTGAGCAAACGCTTAATTTTTGAAACACAATCTTTGGCGTTTCGGCCAATGCAAATTGTCGACACATATATTTTCGGACTCCTGGAACTTCGACGTCCGAAAATAGAGGGGCAACTGATACGTCATCATGCAATTATCTTGATCGGGCACGAATCTCGACGCAAAACACAAATCAGAAACTTCAAAAATTGAATTCAGGAGCACGTGAACTCCGATTTCAGCGAGCTTATAGTCAAACTGAGCGTCTCGGAAATACGAACCCAACGACACCAAGTTCGACCCAATCTGAGCCCAAATGGGTCCAAATCATAGACCCGAAGCGCTGTTGGAATTTTCAAACCACAATTTGAGTTACTAAACGGACTCCGATTTTGACGAGCTTATACTCAAATCGAACGGCTCGACGAGACGAATCCAACGAGCCCAAGATCACTGAATTCCGACATCATTAAGGCCCTCAAATGACCAACGAACACTGCACGATCGTAGGATTCAATATCGGCCGTCCATTCAACCACTCCCTATTCGCCCCTGATCTCACACCTATTTACGGGCCATGCCACTCCAGAAAATCTATAAATAGAGCCCTCATTTCTCATGAGAGGGGATCCAAGCTAGAAAGAGAAGAAGAGAAGAGAAGGAAGAAGCTTCTCCTTGACAGCCGCCGGACCACCGCAGGAGCACCGCCGGACCACCGCCGGAGTTTCATCGCACCACCGCCTTAAGGCCCGACATTCAGACCCGACGTCCTATTGAAGGCTCGACATCCTGCTCAAGGCCCGACGTCCTGTTGAAGGCCCAACGTTCTGCTCAAGGCCGATTATCAACACCCGAACTTCCAAGTGACACCGGATCTAAAACCTGACTCCAATCGAGCAGTTACCAGTTGTAATTTGATCACCCTTGGCGGTGATTCAGTCCTTTGTAACCGACTCAAATTCTAGTGGAATTATTTTTCAACTGGGAATTTACCACCGCAGGAGCACCGCCGGAGCACCGCAGGAACCTCGCCGGACCACCGCCGGAGTTTCATCGCACCACTGCCTTAAGGCCCGACATTCAGACCTGACGTCCTATTAAAGACCCGACGCCCTGCTCAAGGCCCGATGTCCTGTTGAAGGCCCAACGTTCTGCTCAAGAAAGAGCACCGCTCGTGGGGTTCAAACGCAAAGGGTACGGTCGCACTATCCCGTATGACAAAACAATCGTAGGCCTTTACACTCGACACAAACATGCCAATTTAAAGAGACAAATTGGATAGTGCATACGACTGACCATTGAGGATAGCAGCTCTCAATGGCGCACCCCAATGGTCAGTCGTATGCACGATCCAATCTGTCTCTTCTAATTGGCCTGTTCGTGTCGAGTATAAATGCCTACGATTGTTTTGTCATACGGGATAGTGCGGCTGTACCCTTTACATTCGAACCCCACCATCGGTGCTCTTTCGAAGATCCACAGGTTTCTGGCTACCACGGTGGAAGTACCTTCCCTGAACGGAAATGAACTTCCTGTATTGAGTCATCCTCAACAGGAGATTCCTTTGGTTCAGTGGTGGTGGCTTGTGTTGGCTCTAAGGAAAGTGCCTGGAGTGGGTTCTCGGATTCATCTTCTGAATCCATGTAACAACCACCCTTTAGAATCACAAAAACTGGTTCTTCATCAGACTCAAAGTCATCACCAAAATCATTAACATGTAAAATAGAAGAAGAGCGAGTGCTAGAAAAAATTGAAGTAAAAGTAAAAGTAAAAGGTACAGAAGACCAAAAGTAGTCAGAATCTCCTTCTTCTATTATTTCATCATCAATAGGAGGGAGAACAAAGTCCTTCAGCGTAAGTGCTGTAAGGAACACTGTCTTCCCTTCTGAGGTTACAACAAACTTCTGTCTTTCATACATTAGTAAAAGTAAAAAAAGCAGAAGAAGAAATGTGCTCATCTAGCACTACAACAGAAGAAGAAGAATGGGAATGTGCTGGCGTAGTAACTGAAGTGACAACTGTCGACTTGGCCTGGGGTGGCCTCCTCTCAACAGCCTCTGAACTCTGAACTGCACGATCGATCATCTTCTTGGTCTTCTTAGAGAGTGCTGACTGTCACTCTCCTTCAGAACTGCGGGATGATCTGCCACTACTGCCCTGACTGTAGCTTTGACTGTCACTATGGCTGGAACTGTAACTGGGATTGGAGATCATCTGAACTGTCTGAGTAGCCTTTCCCAAAGGCTTCACCAAATCACTGTCCTGACGGTGTATCTGTCCGGTGGCCATTAGCCTCTCAATTCTATCCTTGAAAGCATAGCAGTCTTCCAAAACATGCCCAATGTGTCTGTGGTTAGGGCAATAGAGTGGGTGGTCTGTCTGTCCCTCCTCCATTCAATTGTTATTTAGGAATGTAAGGATGTTCTTTTTAGTAAGGAACTTAAAAATTTTTCTGACATTTTCTCTTTTGAATGAATGTTCCTTACTAAGCTTCTCCTGTAGGTACTGCTGACTCTCTAGAGTCCTACGAGAGGGTCTAGACTGTGCTGCTGACTGACCAGAAGGGTGTGATTGCTGCTGCTGTGCTGCTGAACTGTCTAAGGGCTTCTTGCCCTTATCTGATGGTCCATAAGTACTGTGTACATCCCCTCTCCTAGGCAGAGGTGCCCCTGAAGACTACTGCCACTGAGATCTGCGTGAAGGCTGACTCTCAACGTTAGGAGGGACTGCATCGGGTATGCTGCCCTGTAAGTTAGTGACCTTAGTCAATAACTTCTGAAAGGTTCAAATGGTGAAACCCTTCAGATATGGAGCGATGAGACCATATATATTCTTTAATAAAATCTCAACTTCGTGCTGCTCCTGTAACTGTGAATCACACTGCAAACTGAGGTTCCTTCATCTGACTATGTAATTGGGGAGGGTCTCTCTATGACGCTGTCTAGTGACTACTAATTCCCCTACAGTGACCCGGTGCTCTGCACTGACAAATCTCTGTATGAACAGCTGCTCTAACTCTGCAAAAGTTCGGACTGAGTCATTGAGGAGCTCGACGTACCAAGCAAACGCCACCCCTATCAAGCTGCTGACAAACAATCTCAACATCAAAGGATCATTCCCTCCTATATTGCAACATATGGCCCGATACTGAGCCACATGCTGCCTCGGGTTCCCAAGCCCGTCAAAAATTCTAAACCTAGGAGGGATGAAACCAGGGGGATAGGGCTCATGCTCGTACTCTGCTAGGTAAGGACGCCCTCTTCTAACTGCCTCTCTAGCACTTCTGGAGGAAATCGCCTACTCTACCTTCCGAGCTATCAAATCCTGGATCTGACCTGCTGACAACTGAGCTGGCTGACTCTGGACTGGAGTAGTGTAAGGAGGCACTGTGGGTGGTGCTGGAACTGCTTTCTGGACCCTATCCACTCTTACGGGGTTTAGTGCAACAGGTGGTACTACTGACTGGTCTTTGGAAGTACTGGTAGTGGTTACATCCGTCATATTGTGCATCGCCCCCAACGCTGTCAACTATGCAGTCATAGTTGCCATGGCTCTTGCCATCTCTGCCATCTGTGCCTGAAGGTTTAGAACTGTAGCATATATATCCACTGACCTGGGAGATCCACCCACCTCGGGTTCTCCCTGCTCATCCTGGTCCTCGGGCTCTCTCTGCTCATCTGAGTGATCTCGATGGGTGATCATATAGACCCGGTGCACTGGTACATCCTCCTCTGACTCATCTCCTAGTGTATCATCATCCTCTAAGAAACATCGCCGAAGTGCCTCCATGTAGGGACTCATAGGAGAGGTGATCATATGAGTGCTAGGAGCTGGCTCTATCTCATGCCGCTCTGGTGATCCGTCGGAAGTAGGTACTAAATTATCATCACTAGCCATCGGGACTGCCTCGGACCCGGAAGTAGCTACAACATCCATCTGATCAACTGTGTCCACTGGCTGCTCAGTCTCTGCCAACAGTGCTGTTTCATCTGGCTGAACTGGATCGACAGGGGTGACCGTCTGTCGAAGTCTCCAAACCCACCTCCTACGGTGGGGCTCCGTACTGATAACCGGCTGTTGAGGGGCTACCACTACTGATCTGATCTGGGGTCGAGCAGGCTTCCGTTGCTGTCTCTGTCCTCGGCGACGTGGGCGTCGTCCTACAACAGAAGTAACTACTGGCGGTCTAACCACTGAAACTATCTATGTCGACTGCTGAGGTGTCTGTCCTCTCTGTCAACTGTACAGCCGCCTCGCAGTCTGTCTCCTCAACTGCAAAGTAGCCTGAGAGATCTGTCGGAGTAACCTCTCCACTGACACAATGGGGATGAGGAGGACGTTGCTCGCATTGCGGTGGCTCCTCCTCATGTCACTACTACTTTACCCTGGGCTAGGATCCCAAGGACGCTGATGTTCGAGCCCTCACTCAGAGGATTCGAAACATCGTCCGCCTAGCTCGTGGCAGAGGGCCTGTTAGTCGGGAGAGGTTACTCCGACAGATCTCTCAGGCTACTTTTCAGTTAAGGAGACAGATTGCGATGCGGCTGTACAGTTGGCAGAGAGGACATACACCTCAGCAGTCGACAGAGACAGTTCCAGTGGTTAGACCGCCGGCAGTTACTCCTACTGTAGGACGACGCCCACGTCGCCGAGGACAGAGACAACAACGGGAGCCTGCTCGACCCCAGATCAGATTAGCAGTGGTAGCCCCTCAGCAGCCGGTTACCAGTACGGAGCCCCACCACAGGAGGTGGGTTTGGAGACGTCGAAAGATGGGCATCCTTGTCGACCCAGTTCAGCCAGATGAGACAGCACCGTTGGCAGAGACTGAGCAGCTAGTGGACACAATTGATCAGATGGATGTTGTAGCTCCTTCCGGGTCCGAAGTGGTCCCGATGTCTTGTGATGATGATTTAGTACTTACTCCCGACGGATCACCAGAGCGGGATGACATAGAGCCCGCTCCTAGCACTCATAGGATCACCTCTCCTATGAGTCCCTACAAAGAGGCACTTCGGCGATCTTTCTTAGAGGATGACGATACACTAGGAGATGAGTCAGAGGAGGATGTACCAGTGCACCGGGTCTGTGTGATCACCCGTCGAGGCCACTCGGATGAGCAGAGAGAGCCCGAGGACCAGGATGAGCAGGGATAACCCGAGGTGGGTGGATCTCCCAGGTTAGTGAATACAGATGTTACAGTTATGAACCTTCAGACACATATGACAGAGATGGCCAAAGCCATGTCAGCTATGACTGCACAGTTGACAGCATTGGGGGCGATGCCCAAGATGACGGGTGTAGCCATTACCAGTACTTTCAGAGACCAGTCAGTATTACCACCTGTTGCACTAGACCCCATAGGAATGGACAGGGTTCAGAGAGCAGTCCCAGTACCACCCACAGTGCCTCCTTACACTACTCCAGTCCAGAGTCAGTCAGCTCAGTTGTCAGTAGGTCAGATCCAGAATTTGATAGCTCGGAAGGTAGAGCAGGTGATTTTCTCCAGAAAGGCTGGAGAGGCAGTTTGCAGAGGGTGTTCTTACCCAGTTGAGTACGAGCAGGAGCCCTACCCCCCTGGTTTCATCCCTCCTAGGTTTAGAGTTTTTGACAGGCTTGGGAACCTGAGGTAGCATGTGACTCAGTACCGGGCCATATGTTGCAACATAGGAGGGAATGATCCTTTAATGTTGAGATTGTTTGTCAGCAGCTTGGTGGGAGTGGCGTTTGCTTGGTATGCCGACCTCCCCAATGACTCAGTCCGGACTTTTGCAGAGTTAGAGCAGCTGTTCATACATAAATTTGTCAGTGCAAAGCACCGGGTCATTGTAGGGGAGTTAGTAGTCACTAGACTGCATCATAAAGAGACCCTCCAGGATTACATAGTCAGATGGAGGAACCTCAGTTTGCAGTGTGATCCACAGTTACAAGAGCAGCATAAAGTTGAGATTTTACTAAAAAAACATAGATGGTCCCATCGCTCCATATCTGAAAGGTTTCACCATTCGAACCTTTTAGAAGTTATTGACCAAAGTCACTAGCTTACAGGACAGCATACCCGATGTAGTCCCTTCTAAGGTTGAGAGTCAGCCCTCACGCAGACGTCAGCGGCAGGAGTCTTCGGGGGCACCTCCGCCTAAGAGAGGGGAGGTACACAGTACTTATGGACCATCAGATAAGGGCAAGAAACTTTAGGCAGTTCAGCAGCACAGCAGCAACAGTCACACCCTTCTGGTCAGTCAGCAGCACAGTTTAGACCCTCCCGTAGGACTCCAGAGAGTCAACAGTACCTACAGGAGAAGCTTAATAAGGAATATCCATTCAAAAGGGAAAGTGTCAGAAAAATTTTTAAGTTCCTTACTAAGAAGAACATCCTTACATTCCCAAATAGCAATAGAGTGGAGGATGAGGGATAGACAGACCACCCACTCTATTGCCCTAACCACAGACACATAGGGCATGTTTTGGAAGACTACTATGTTTTCAAAGATAGAGTTGAGAGGCTGATGGCCACCGGACAGATACACCTTCAGGACAGTGATTTGGTGAAGCCTTTGGGAAAGTCTACTCAGACAGTTTAGATGATCTCCAAATCCCAGTCACAGTTCTAGCCACAGTGACAGTCAAAGCTACAGTCAGGGCAGTAGTGGCAGGTCATCCCGCAGTTCTGAGGGAGAGTGACAGTTAGCACTCTCTAAGAAGATCAGGAAGATGATCGATTGTGCAGTTCAGAGTTCAGAGGCAGTTGAGAGGAGGCCACTTCAGGCCAAGTCGACAGTTGTCACTTCAGTTACTACGCCAGCACTTCCCCATTCTTCTTCTTCTTCTGTTGTAGTGCTAGATGAGCACATTTCTTCTTCTGCTTTTTTTTTTACTTTTACTTGTACTAGAAAAATGTATGAAAGACAGAAGTTTGTTGTAACCTCAGAAGGGAAGACAATGTTCCTTACTACACCTACGCTGAAGGACTTTATTCTCACTCCTATTGATGATGAAATAATAGAAGAAGGAGATTCTGGCTACTTTTGGTTTTCTGTACCTTTTACTTTTACTTCTACTTCAGTTTTTTCTAGCACTCGCTCTTCTTCTATTTTACATGTTAATGATTTTGGTGATGACTTTGAGTCTGATGAAGAACCAGTTTTTGTGATTCTAAAGGGTGGTTGTTACATGGATTCAAAAGATGAATCCGAGAACCCACTCCAAGCACTTTCCTTAGAGCCAACACAAGCCACCACCACTGAACCAAAGGAATCTCCTGTTGAGGATGACACAATACAAGAAGTTCATTTGCGTTCAGGGAAGGTCCTTCCACCGTGGTCGCCAGAAACCTGTGGACCTCCGAAAGAGCACCGCTCGTGGGGTTTGAACGCTAAGGGTACGACCGCACTATCCCGTAGGACAAAACAATCGTAGGCATTTACGCTCGATATGAACAGTCCAATTGGAAGAGAAAGATTGGATCGTGCATACGACTAACTATAGGGGTGCGCCGGCGAGAGCCGCTATTCTCAATGGTCAGTCGTTTGCATGATCCGATATGTCTCTTCCAATTGGCATTTTCGTGTCGAGTGTAAAGACCTATGATTGTTTTGTCCTACGGGATAGTGTGACTGTACCCTTTGCGTTCGAACCCCATGAGCGGTGCTCTTTCGGAGGTCCACAAAAGGACTCTAAAAGCTAAATGAAGACGTAACCCCTAACTAAGAAAACAAGGCAAATTTATCTTTCTCCAAATCAATAGCTGCACCAGTTATCAAGGACCACAAAAGTAAAGACTGAATAGCTTCTGACATTCTTTGTTTTTTTACTTACTAGCTCAGTTGCACCAAACATTAATGTTAACTAGAATTTCACTCAGGAAGAAAGGAAGGTAGTTCAAACAAGAAAGATTCAACATGAGGAATCAGAGTTGACCATGGGCAATCGCATGGATCTGAAATCAACATGTGTGGTCCACATTTGTTGAAACCTAAAGGGTCTTGGCTCCCTTTCTGTTGAGTCATGGAAGGATAACAACAACGAGGCATGATCTTCATTCAAGTGTTCGACTGAGGTGATGTAGTGTAGAGAAAATGAACTTGCCCGCAAGAATTAATTAGGCATCTATCCAACCTGGCTCGAATACAAGCTTGTTCCTCTTATTTATTACACCAAGTTCACTAACTACCATGGAAACTTGCATCTATAAGGTTAGCTAGAGATATGTCTTCATTGAAATTGTCCATGGAATGTATCAGAGGAGGGTAAAGGCGATAGTGAAATCACCCCTGATCATCCAGGGTGTTTGCCATATCTAATGCCATAGTCAACATGCATAAACAAAGGATAACACAATCTCTATCGTGCCATTTTCTTCCATGTTGAAGTTAATGGTTTGTTTATGTGAGTGCTAAAGGGTGAGCTGAGTTGGTGACTTCCAAATTACCAAAAGAAAGAGGTAGTCTCGATGAAACATATGATATCATTGTATATAAAGATTTGCAACAATAAGAAAGAATGCGCAACTGGCTATCTCAAAATTCTCTCAGAAAGGAGGAAGCTAGTAAGCGCCTCACGCCTTTGCTTTTCGGTGCTCCTCCACTGCAAATATCGTAAATTGTTCACGAATAGGATTCATGTCAAGCAAAGGGCTTGGCTGACCCAAGATCGGAGCCCTGATTCAAAAGAAAGTGGACCTCCTTGTAAAGAAATCACTACTTGTCCTTGCTGGTATATGTAAGCTCGGCTGGTGTGCTTTGGGGAAGGTCCGATGCTTTATCTCTTACGAGAAATAGGGAATTTTGGGACAAAATTCTTCTAAAAAAGTCCACTTACTGGTGATAAAGTACGTTCACTGATAGCACCTAAGATCACTTTCATGGCTACAAAGATCATATTAGCATCTTCTTTTTTTCTTTTATGGAAAGATACATAGCTAGAACTAAGCTTTATATGTCGTAGGTTTTAATAACTAGTATATTGGTTCCCAATCAGAATACCTTATCCTACCGGCATCTCCTTTGAAGAGACTCAATATCTTTAGCTGCCTTGGTCACCTGTGAAGTACGCTAGTCAACATATTCAAATCGCATATTATTCTATGCCAAAGGTTAACTAAAAACAAGGTTTCTTCTAAAACCGTGAACTTGAATGAGAAATTTATATTTCGTATAGTATAGAAAATAATAACGACAAAATCCTTCCTTTCTCTAAGCTTAGTAGATCATACATAGTGACATTTAGACTCAAAGAATTCTAAAGGGAAGGTATGAGGTACTCTATTAGATTAGAGTATGGCAACTTAAAGCCTCATAGCAAGCTCCCCTCTCCTTTCGATCGAGCATATCTCTAAGATAACCTCTTACGCAATTATACATAAAGTATGGAACTCGTGTCTATTACTCGTTTCATTATCCTTTATGCTCATTGATTCAGATTTCTTCTCATTGTTGCATTGTACCCTACGAATCTTTTTTTCTTTAGAAAAATTTTAGGGAAAGTACTGAAGCTGAACACTGTGGTCTTGCTCTAGACACAGCTGAACTATGTGTTGGGTGCCATCTATCTTATGATCTTATCTATCCTTTAGCATCTTGATACTGACTTAGATTTGATTGAATCAAGTCGACACTTTTAGCTTACAATCATGACTTCCCAATGAGCCTTGCCAAGAGGAGGTCTCATACTGGGTATGTCCTCACTCTCTTAGGGTGTGCCATCAATTTGAGAAGCATCTGTTGCCGGGTCGCCCAATTTATCATCGTAAGATGTCAGTCTTAGACCATTGGGGCCAAGGGCTTAGCCTAAAACCCAACTCTGGTTGTGCTATTCCTTCCCAAATTTCTTTCGTTTGGCACAAAAGGGTTGTAGGCGGAAGGCACCACATACTTTCCATTTGGAAGAGAACGGTTATTGATCAGTATATTATTCTATTCGGACGCTTCTTTCATTCAAGACTCCTTTCCCTATTTTTTTTTTACTTGCTTGCTATGGTAAATCAAAAAGCTAGCGTAGAGGACCCGTAGCACCGTTAGGCAAGGAAGTCAAGCATGGAGGTTGCTATTCTTAGAATAAGAAATAATAAATAATGAAAGTTTATTGAAACCTCGCTACAACGAAAACAGATTAATCGCTGATTCAATCCCTACACTCAAATTTACACTGATAAATGATAATAAAAAATATCCACCATAGCTGTCAACAACAAATAATACAAAACATGTCAAACAATGAACAAAATATGGCCAAACAATATATCCCTTAGGCTGACCAAACTAGCTTGCCAAGATCAGGGTTAACCCAAGCAGCCAGCAATGGTCTGCCATTGCCATCAACATTTTAATTTTGCAAACCAAATATAATATCTTGTAAATGGTGATGTTGCGATTCAAAAGGATGCGACACATCAAAATTGTAATAATTACATTAAAAGGAATAATTTTGAAAAGATTCATTGCTCAAATTTGATGATGCCAAAAAAACACAGTGACATCTCACTATTTTGTATGAAAATATTCATCTCTTTAAAAGCAATCATGCATCACAAACCATATCTTAAAAAAAGAAGCATAAAGAAGTAATGGTGCCAAAAAGTCAAAAAAACTATAAGATGAAATATAAATTACTAATTGTGTGCTAGTATGTTGGGACAATGTAGATTTGCTACTCTCAGGTCTGATGGTCATCGGATCAAGCATGGTGCTTGCCTGCGCATGAGAAAGAAGGACGACAAGAGTTGGGCCAATTCTCTTTAGTTCAATTCGTTGAACATTTTTTGAGCCTACTCATGCAATCTTAGAGTTAATAGATTGGTCTTAACAAGTCAAACCTCATGATGGTATTTTCAGAATGATCAAAATCTTAGAGTTTGAGCTCATATTGAGCTCTAACTCGACTTGCTATATAAAAATCAAGCTCTAGCTCGTCTAGAAAGCTCGAGCTCAGCTGTACCGAAAAGCTCAAACTCGATAAGCTCAACTCGTGAGCTCGTTAGCAAGCCGGCTCGGCTCACTTGCACCCCTAATCCAACATCACTAAGATTGCCCACAGGTGGGCAATAACCTATGCTACTATTATTTTTAAACTAAAACAACATACTTGAATTATAATTGGCATTGTACTTGTTATAACTCCAAAAAATGGCAACTATAATGACAAATCCTTTAGGATGGCATACATTTTTTTCAAAGAATTATTCAGATAAGGACTAGGTACAATCAATGCATGATCGCACTTGAGGTTGAGGATGACAAAATCCAATTAGGTTGAATTTAAAATATATGACAAAGTTAATATAAAACAAAGTAGAAACGACACAAAACAGAGATGAGGAAATCAAGAGAGTATAGTCAAGCACAAAACCAATGAATTGGATTCTTTTTAGAGAATATTGTTTGATTGTATTGTTGAGGATAAATAAATGGGTAGGTAAAAAGGATAACACTTGATAATAAACCCTAAAAACAACTTCTTAATTTGCATTCCTAGTGTTTTCCTACTTGGTTTAAGAATTTAGGTTGCATCAATTTGATATCAGATATTTACATTATATCAATTTGGTATTAGAGCCTTAGGTTGCAGTAATTTGGTATCAGGGCCTTAGGCTGCATCAATAACCCACTTATGCTATTATTTTCATTGTATTGATTTGTACCATAAACTCTCTTGCATTGCAATTGTTTCCTTCAGGGCTTTAGTGTCAGTCTTGCTTGCACTTTAATCTCAATTGCACAACAGTTATCTCCTTAAAAATTTACATTTGAACTCGTTTATTTATAATAGCCTCACTTACACTATATTTATTGTAACATTCAAAGATATGTCACAAATGCACTTTCATTGGAATCGTTTTCTTCTAGGGTTGCATTATAACTTTATTTGCGTCACAGATATTTCTTTTATGACATATGTTGCAAACTTATTTGTGCCATTGATTTTTCCTTAAATATTGACGTTGCATTGCAATTGTAATTGATATATCAAAACATGCATTATAGCCTTGGTTGCGACACAATCGTCTCCTTTGAGACTTGAGCCACAACCCAACTTACGCTGTGATCGTTGTTGTATTTCTGTGCTGCAAGTTTTTTCTGCTGTTGAATCTATAGTAGGTATAAAAGTACCCCTTTGAAAAACTCACAATGCAGATAATTTTCTTGTATTGTTTAATCATCTTTAGCTATTAATTCTATTAAGTTGTCTTTCTTATTTGTTTGAGAGGTTTGGAGTTTTTTTTTAGTTTTGATTGAGAGAGTGTACTTGAGTTTTTGGAAAGGCTGATGAGCATTTTGTATGTTAGTTGTTGCTTCTATGTCAAATCCAATATCTTCTTCCGTGGACGCAGTCAATATTTGCTGAATCATCTAAATCTTGAAGTCATCAAGGGCGGTGCTTGTTTTTTTTTTCTATCATTACTTTTGTTGTGTCATTAAATTTGCTCCCATTTTCATTAAAGTTAAAATCTACATATGATATTTATTGATTTAGAGAAAGCATATGATAAAGTTCTAAGAAAAGTACTATGGAGAGTTCTAGAAAAGAAAATGGTTAATAATGCTTATATTCAAGTAATTAAAGATATGCATGCAGGAGATGTTACTTGTGTTCAAACATAAAGTGGTTTAACCAAGTATTTTCCTATCTCAGTTGGATTACATCAAGGACCATCCTTAAGCCCATATCTTTTTGTTTTAGTCATGGATGTTCTTACTAGACATTTGCAAATGGTTGTACCTTGGTGTATGTTTTTTGTTGATAATATTCTTCTTGTTGATAAGACTAGAGGGGGAGTTGAAGGTAAACTTGAATTATGGAGGTTAACCTTATAGAGTCTAAAAACTTTCATTTGAGTAGATCTAAAAATGAATATATGGAGTGTAATTTTAGTAATAATAAATCTTATGGAGGGATTGTGACTTTGGGTGATCAAGTCATTAATAAAAGTATACATTTTCGATATCTTGGGTATATTGTTCAGAGTGATTGTGAAATAGATGAGGATATTATTAGTAGAATTCAAGTTGGATGGTTGAAGTGGAGGAATGCATTGGGCTTGCTGTGTGGTAGAAAAGGTCCCCTCAAACTTAAGAGAAAATTCTATAAGAAGGTGGTTAGGCCTGCAATGCTTTATGGTGCAATGTTAGCCATTAAAAGAGAAGCAGAATATTAAGTTAAGTGTTGCAGTGATGAGGATGCTCAGGTGGATGAGTGGCTTTATTCTTAGAGACAAGATAGGAAATGAGCATGTATGTGAAAAGGTTGGAGTAGCTCCAGTAGAAGATAAGATTAGGGAGAGTCGCCTATGGTTTGGTCATATAAAATAGTGGTCTTCCGATAACCCGGTTAGGAAAGTAGATGTATGAGGTAGACCTAAAAAGTCTTGGTTAGCAAATATTAAAAATGACACTTTTTAATTAGATTAAAATAGAATTTAACTCTTAACAAGACACAATGAAGAAAAATGATTCATGTAGCTGACCACACAGTGAAATAAAGGCTTGATGTTGTTGTTGTAGGTTACTTAAATGTGGCGCTCCTTGCCTCTTGTTTATGCGCCATGTAAACAATGTTTGCTAGAAAAATCTAGACGCCTTTGCACTGATGATTTCCTGGTGGCTGACTACTCACGCCCAACCCCCATGCCCTTATGTCAAAGCATTTAAATTTAATAGATTTATCTGTCTCACTCTGCGGCTTTTCCTCATTCTACATGTTGACAATTTGATATTCATAAGTAAAACTTGAGGCTTTGCATTCATCTTTTTCTCGTTTCATCGCTTCAATTAAAACAGGGCCCTGGAGAGAAAGTAAAAGCACCAGCTCCAGCTCCAGCACCATCGCAACCCGCCGAGTAAGTGTCCTTAATCCATTGCAATATTACTATCTTGAAATCATGTGAAAACATTCAAAAGCATCAAACACTGCATTTTCTGTGCAGGTCTGCTCCCAAAAAGACCAAGAAGTAAAGGTTAGTTATTCTCAAGCGATCATCTTTAAACCTGGAATTTGATATTTTAAATCTAGACTCTGAAACTTTGTGATCAGCTATGTCATGTTTTTGTCCAAACTTCTAAACGAAACATGAGAGAGCGTGTCTGCATATCTCTTTTACTGTCGAATTTGATGTTTTATTGGTTCCCGTATGTGTAAAACTTAATTCTTGTTCGTTTTTATTTGCTCTTCCTTAGATTGTTACTCTTTGTTGGCTGTCACAGTGATATTTGGCTTGTAGCCATGGGAGAAGATCAAGGCTTCATTTGGGATGATTTTTTTTTTTTAATTTTTCTTAAAGCAACTTTCTAGTTCAAAAATTTTAATTTTTGAAAATTATCTTGAAGCCAAATAACTACTGTTTATTTCTTAGAATGCTAGTGATGATCTTTAGCATTTATCTGGATAAATTTTTTTTTTTCTCAGATTATAATTATAATTTTTTTAAATTATTTTCTTGAAATTTATATACTGAAAAGTTATTTTTTACATTAACTTAAAAAAAAATATTTTATCTACAATACTTTTACCATTATTTTTATAAAAAATCACCTATACCAAAAGTCCTTAGTTATTTTTCGCTTTTGGTTTGGTAGAATTAGATCTTGTATTTATTGGTATCAACTTAGCTGTTTTTTTTGGGGGTTTTGTTTAAGAAATTGACCCAATTATTTGAATGGTTAAATGCAAAACCAAGTTTTAAACTGCTGTATATGATATCTATGAGCATTAGGATGGTTAGTATATGTAAACGTATTAGCATTTTCATTAGATTGTAAGTATTTAGACTTATCAACATATGTAGTACTTATAATGCCTTACGAATTTAGGTCGATTGATTAAAATAATTATTTTAATGTACCTCTATGCTGCAACAGTATATAGCTATGGTGTTGAAGTGAGAAAGAATTGGGTTTGTTTGATATAAATTATATTAAATTTTATATAAAAATAATTATATTTATTTTTAAAATTAATACAATATAATTTTTTTATATGCTTATTAAGTATTAAGTTTAAAGCATATGAGATAAAAAATCTAGTCTTTTTTTTTTTCCTATTGAAATGGAAAAATTAGTCTATGTGGACACCGGACGGTGTTCTGAGATCAATTAAAATAAGCCATGTCATTTTTTTTGCTTGGTACTGGTGCTGTGTACTGTTGTGTATCGGGTGACGTGGCGCATTTTGGTTGATCTTCGGATACTGAACCGTCCATTATCCGTACAAAATAATTTGTGTTTGAATTGGCGCTAGCTAGCACTAGTATTAAAATGGCCTACATTGTTTCTTACTTTCTTGGGCTTCATTGGGTTAAAGCTTTTTGTTTGGGATAGTTTTTGATTTATTTTTATCACAGTTTCAAAAAAATTGTGTGTTAAAAAACTGTTTTAAAAAACAACAAGAAAGTCGTTTGAAACGAAGCCTGAGTATCACGTATGTTTTGCACCTTCAAAATTTTATTGAACATAAAAATAAATTCCTTTACTATAAGTATAAAAAATTAGTCGAATCTTCTGCTAAATAAAATGCTTAATCTTTCTATAAAATTTTATGCATAAGAGTTTGTTAAATTTGATCATTGTATGTTATATTCACTTGAATTAGGCTAATTAAAGTATGGTGTGTTACTAAGTTGGGTCTAAGCTGTCATTGAATGTTGAGCTAGCTTAAATTACATGCAACTCAAAATTTGTAACCTTGTAGCTTGTTGAAAGCTTTGAAATTGGCAGTTTATTTTATTACCAACAAGTCTTCTAAGAGTTAAACCTAATTTAATCTTCATTATTAAGATATTGAACTTACATTGAGAGATTCATAAGTTGCCCACTCATTAATCGACTAATTTTTTCCTTAATGGACTTATAAAAAAGTATTCATCTAGAGAACTCACTTTAAATTCTAGTGTGACTCATCTTCAAGACAAACAGCTATTGAACAAAACACCCCCATTATATTTTTGTTAGGCAAAGTAGTAGATAAAGAAATAGAATAGAGAATAGGATGGAGGTATTTTATTCTATTGTGTATTTAATACAACATACTAGTTATAGTGAATAGCTTTATATATATAAGGAGAATATGTAGATAATCATACAATGCTTTATAAGAATAGAGAACAATGGTGGGGATTGAAGAGGCTGGCATGAACTATAGGTTAAGATGGAGATTGCTAGAGAAGTGGATGCTCCATATGAGAATATACATTTTCTATTATTACCTTCCCACAACTTGATGATATATTATCACCTCCTAACACGTTGATAATCTGAGGTTAGATTATGAACTTGTCACGTAAGAATTAAAACAAACTTGTTGAGTGTGATTTTGTGAAGTTATTTGTTATTTGGTCTTGGCAATTATAATAAATAATATTGATTTTATTCGAGGCTACACATTCTAATATAAAATGATAATGAATTTAAATATGTTTGGTATGGGCAATGGGATTGATGGCTTGGGCAATTGTTGTCAAAGCGAAGCTGGTTTAAGTCATGGTACATAAAAATAAGCCAAATAATATTTGTTGTGGTTGTGGCTAAGGCTTAGTAATCTACTTCATTGGTGATCGAGTGATAGTATTTTATTTCTTGGCACTCCAAGAAATAAGAGTGTTGTCAAGAAATGGACAATAATTAATAATTGATTTGCTATCTTGGGTAGATCGAAGTGGAGTATACCTTGTATGTAGTGGAGTAAGCGTTTGAGTAGTTTAAAGTAACATTGAAGGGGTTGATGCATGTTTTGGAATAGTTGGTTTATAGTAAAGAAATGTCAGATTGAGTAATTGTTAAATATGTTAAACAACCAACGTGTTATTTTTTGTATAATGATTGGGCTAAGAAGTGGTGTAACAGATGTATTAATTGGAGCAACCTTTAAGGGAGAATTATTGAGAAGGGGTTTACAAGAGGTCATACCTTATTTTTGTAAGATTTCTAAAGCATATTTTTCTTGGTTTAGGACAATTTACCATTGTGCAGTGAAAACTTTGATGCCTAGGAAGTTGAGTTGAGCCAAGCCATTTCATGTTGAACGTGAAGTTGAGATTGTCAAGAAGCCTTGAAATTGCATGAGCCACTATTAGTTACAAGAATAACATCAACATAGGTTAGAAGATGAATAGTTGGGTTGTTATTATTGTAACATAAAAGATATTGATTGGCTTGGAATGTTCTAATGTTTTGTTAGTGTACATTATTGATGAAAGTTGCAAACTATATGTTGGGAGCTTTTTTAAGACCATATATATCTTTTTGGAGAAAAATGTGATGTGGATGTTGTTGATTTTGAAACCCCGGTGGTTATTTCATGGGACTTGCACTTGTGAAGTCCCATGGTTTATATAGATTGTGGGCATTTTTATAACTAGAGTTAACATTTCTATGTTATCTATACCTTCTTCTCGATTGAATCCCTGAGCTACCAACTTGGATTTATGACAAGCAATAGTGTCATCAGAATGTAACTTGGTCTTGAAGATCAAACAATAACTTACGAAATGTAGGTAGGATAAAATGGAACAAGAATGCATGTTCCTATTATTGAAGCATTTTGAACTCATAATACACGGCTTGGCTTCATTTTGGATCTTTGGTTTCTTAAATGTAGCTAGTTAAATAAAAAATAATATCATTTATATGATTACATTCTAGAATCTATTTGGGTTGAAGTGAGTCTTATGCACATGGGGTGGATATTGACACTGAAGAATTATTTCGTCTAGCATCTTGTTGAAGGTTGAGGCTCAAGAGGAATGGTGGTAGTTGTTATTTCTGAAGGGTGCGGAGTATTGATTTTTGAGACCAGGAGACGCATGTATCGGTTCATAATGGGATGGATGTGTGATAGGCTTGGAATATTGAGAATTTTGTTTAGATGGGAGTCTTCAGATATTGTGTTGAGGTGTGAAAGACTTGGAATATTGAGGAGTTTAAGTTGTTGGTCAGAGTTAATGTGATGTTGGTAGCAAACATTATTTGAGTGGTTGTATAGGCTAAAGTCTGAAAAATGATATGGGTAAGAATTTTCATCAAACTCAACATGTTTGTTGGTATTGAGGTTGCAACATTTATGCACCTTATGAGAATATGAGTAGCCCAAAAACTTGACAAATGGAACTAGGAGAAAGTTTGTGAAAAGATTGAAAGTGTAGTCAAGGAAAGCAAACACCCAAATATTTAAAGGTGAGTGTATGTCGGTTATTATTGTAGAAAAGTTGATAAGGTGACTTGAGTTTTCTTTTTGAGGATGGTGGACAATTTATTAGTTAGGTGGTAGCGAGAAATGTGGCATCCTGGAGAGTGTAGGGGGTCGAGTAAGTAGAAGAGCTTGGGTAGTGTGAATGAGGTGACGATGCTTTCATTTATCTTACACCATTTTGCTCTAGTGTGTAAGGATAACTTAGTTGATGAAGATGAAGAGTACCTTGAGCAACAATAAAATTTTAGAGAGTTGACATATTCTTCGCAATTATTAGAATGAACAATTTTTATTAGAGTATTAACTTATTTTTTCAACGATAGCTTCAAATTGGATGAATTTATTTGTTGTGCCAAATTTATGTATCATAGGATATACCTCACATAAGTAAGAAAAATCATCTATGCATGGCACATAATATTGAAAATCTTATACAAAAGGAATTGGTGAAGGTCTGCAGACATTAGAATGTACAAGTTCTAATGATTTGTATTCTTTGTAAAAGAAAAAGGAAATAGAACACAAAGTTTCTTTTGTTATGTGGATATCACAGTAAGCATTTTAGAGTTGGGATGATCGAGTGTTTATTATAGATCAGCAGCTGCAGTCATGGAGAGAAAAGCCATATGAAATTGTTGAGATGAAGATTATTTGGAGGTGGCTACTCCATATGGGAATATTAAATAATTTTGTTATTAGTTAGAGCATGCAATTAAAGTTTCCACGTTTGTAGCATTGACCTTGTTCTCTGCTTATAAATAAAGGATTTATGATCAGGGCTTGCAAAATCATATCACAATTGACAAAAGTTGTTCAAATGAAATATTTTCATTATTTTGAAATACTTTGCCTCAACTATTTTGACTGACTTTTCTATGTTCAAGAGGATCAACAAGGTTCTTCATGCACAATGATCTATGAGATTCTATAAGATCTAATTTTTTGTTATTTTAACAGCCTCTTTGGTTTGTTGAGCATAGAAAGGCCAAAGACTAGGAACCATAATATGGATTGCCTTTATAGTTGTAAGAATTTTCAATAAGCGATCTAACAATTGCATCTCTTCTAAATACTCAAAACAAATGGATGATCTTTTGACAAATATTTAAAATATGTTTGTTTTCATGAATTCACTTAATTATATTCCTCTTTCCCTCATGGACTAGAATTAGTTGCATCCATAATGCATTATTGTTGCTAGGCTTTAAGAACTACTGTCATGATTCCATCTCAAGATGATGAAGCATATATACATGGGAAGTGTATTATAAAAACTTATCTTCCTCACTAACTTGTCGATCATGTTCCTTAATTGAAAAAAATACTTTCCCCATTCAAATCATGGAAACTTAACGCCCGCTAAAGTTCAAGATGATCGTGTAGAATTCACATAAAGGGAAGTCAGATCCTTCCTCACTACTGTTATTAATGGAGTTACACAAAAATCTTACTACCTTGTAAGGATCAAGCCCCTAAAATTGTAAAATAGTAGATACTACTGAGAGAGAGAGAGAGAGAGAGAGAGAGAGAGAGAGAGAGAGAGAGAGAGAGCTAGATTAGTGATATAAATTTTTTGCCAAATGTACTAGATTAGCTCCTATATTTCATGTGCCCAACCATGGCCGATGGCCCCCATTCAATAAACTCAACATTGTACCTAGCTTCAAGGACTGAACAGTCTTGGTTTGTAGCAATAATTCTTGGTTGGTAGAGAAGTACTTTGGATGGGTAGACAAGATTTTTAGGAGAGTGGCTTAGTCAAGTGTTCAACATTATTAATTCCTTTGATGAGTTCAACGTATGAGCACCTAGATAATTCTGAAGTTGGTTCGACTTGAATTTGCTCGCTGAGGTCCAAATATTTGAACCGAGTTCAACTCGACTAGAATCTACATCACTATCAATTTGACCCATTTATTATATAAATTGCATAATTTTTAGATTAATAAAACATGTTTAATGTAAAAAACAACTAATTTAGCTAAAAAAAATGGAGAAATTATTCTGTGCGTACGCTAAAAGCCATCCGGTGACCAATCAGAATGAGCCACGTCGGTATCGCGGCTCGGTACTGTGGCTTGGTACGAGGGGCGGAACCCGCTTCAATTTTGAGGGGGGGCAAATACAATACAAAAATAATTAAATATTAAAAAAATATTATTATATATCTATATATTACAACAAGTTAAAAAAAAAAATTAAGCAAGAAAAATAAAGAAAAAAAATGTAATTAAACTGTCATGAAAAACAAGAAAGAAAATATTAGAATTAAATGTGAAGAAATATATGTTGAAAGACAAAAACCTTCTGTGGAGAAGGATACACCGAGGAAAGCAAGAAATAAAATCTTCCTTAATCAAATGAATAGTTTACATGGGTATATATAGAATTGACGCGTACAGTAGAATACTGGATAAAACTTAATCTACGGTCCTGATTACATTGTCCTTTCTTGTTTTATTTTTATATTCTAACACCCCCGGGCAAACTGATGTTGGTATGATGGAGATCAGTTTGTTGGAGAGGTGATGAAATGTAGCCGTAGGAAGAGCTTTAGTGAATAAATCCGCAATTTGATCTTTAGTTGAGATGTGATGAACGTTGATACTGTTGTTTTTGATACATTCCCGAATAAAATGACAATCCACTTCGATGTGCTTGGTGCGGGCGTGAAAAACAGGATTGTTGGCCAAGGCTATGGCCGAGATGTTATCACAATAGAGCTTTGTCGGTTCTGACTGAGGATGTCCGAGTTCTTGTAATAAGGTCCGAGTCCAGATTACTTCGGTGGCAGCAGACGCCAAGGCCCGGTATTCTGCTTCAGTGGACGAGCGCGCGACAGTTGTTTGTTTCTTGACACTCCACGCCACAACAGAATTTCCCAAGAAGGTACAATAACCGGAAGTCGATTTCCGATCTTGATGGTCACCGGCCCAGTCAGAATCTACATAAGATGTTAGGATAATCGATTCACGAGAAAGAGGTAAACCAAAATTTAAGGAACCTTTGATGAACCGCAGAATGCGCTTGAGGGAATGAAAGTGCTGATCGGTCGGTTTATGCATGTATTGACAAGCTCGATTGACCGCATAAGCAATATCCGGACGAGTAAGAGTCAAATATTGAAGCGAACCTACCAATTGACGATAGAGGAGCGGATTTGCAAAATCTGGAGACGGAGAGCTAGAAGGAGATTCTTTAGTGCAGATTGGTGTGGATACGGGCTTGCAGTTGAGCATACCGGCTCTTTCAAGAATTGTATGTGCAAAGCGTTGCTGATGAAGTAAAAGGCCTTGTTCAGTTTTGACAGCAGTGATCCCTAAAAATTGAGACAATTTGCCAAGATTCCTCATGTTGAAACGTGCGTGAAGATTCATGAGAAGTTCTTGTACCGCAGTGGTATTATTACCGGTAACAATGATATCATCAACATATATTAAAAAATATAATCTAATGTTATTTTTACACGAAATAAGTAAAGAGGGATCCGAGTGACTTGTACCAAACCCGAGAGTTGATAGATGTCCGGTTAACGTAGCAAACCATTGTCGCGGCGATTGCTTTAAACCGTAAAGTGCCTTCTTGAGTTTGCACACATAAGTCGGATATGTGTGATCTTGAAATCCAGCGGGTTGCTTCATGTAAATAGTTTCATTGAGGGAGCCGTGTAAAAACGCATTAGAAACATCTAGTTGATGAATGGGCCAGGAATTGTGCAACGCAATTGTGATTAGGATGCGGAAAGTTGGTATTTTAGCTACCGGACTGAACGTTTCATAATAGTCGATGCCATATTCTTGATTGCATCCAAGAGCAACCAAACGAGCCTTGTGCCGGGAAATAGAGCCGTCCGAATTATACTTGGTGCGAAACATCCATTTACAGCCCAAAACGTTCATATGAGGTGAAGGAGGAACAAGATCCCATGTCCCTTGAGATTGAAGATCTTGGAATTCAAGGGACATAGCATGACGCCAATGAGGGTGTTTAGACGCTTGAATATAAGAGGTGGGATCTGGCGGGTTAATTTGATGAGATAAATTGAAGACAGTTTTGGGTTTCAGGTGCCCTGTGCGTGACCGAGTTGTCATGTGGTGTGTTCGAGCAGGTTTTTCAACCGTGATCGTGTCAGAAGCGATAGGAGGAAGAGAAGGGACAGTCACGGTTTGTTGAATTTGGTGATGGCTGGAGGAATGCTGAGGCGCGAGAGGCACAGATATCCGAGAGGTGGAAGTAGGGATACAAGAGGCAGGAACCAATAACAGGGGTGGTATGCGGATAGAAGTCTTAGTAGGATCAGTGAATCTCTGTATTTGAGCATAAGGAAATATGTGTTCAGTAAAAACCACATGTCGAGATGTATAAATTTTGTTAGTATTGGGGTCAAGACAGTGATAACCTTTTTGAGACGACGCATAGCCGATGAACACACATGGTTTAGAGAGAGGGCCAAGTTTGGTTTTGCAATACGGTCGGAGCCAAGGATAGCACAAACAACCAAAAGTTTTAATATGGGAATAAGTCGGCTTGTGTTGAAACAGGATTTCGTGAGGAGTTTTGTTGTTCAATGTGCGAGAAGGAAGAATATTAATGAGATGAACGGCTGTGAAAAGAGCATGAGTCCATAAGGTGTGGGGTGTTGAGGAATGAAGTAACAGGCTGCGAATAGTTTCTACAATATGCCTATGCTTACGTTCAGCGATACCGTTTTGTGCAGGAGTGTAAGGACACGTATATTGATGTAAAAGACCATATTGTTTGCAAAATTGTTGAAAATGACGATTTATATATTCTCCACCGCCGTCGGTGCGAAGAATTTTTATAGTTCTAGCAAATTGACATTTAACCATATGATAAAATTCAACAAATTTTGAATAAACTTCAGATTTTTGAAACAACGGAAACACCCAACAGTATCTTGAATAATCGTCGATAAAAGAAACATAATACGAAAAACCATTAAGCGACTTAGTGGGGGAGGGTCCCCAAACATCAGAATGAATAATATCGAACGGAGCAATAGTGGTAGAGGTAGAATTAGAAAAAGATAAACGTTTGCTTTTAGCTAAATTACAAGTATGACAGTTCTTGGTAGCAAGAATTGTATGAATTTCTGAATGGTGTTTAGCTAGCAAGCGAAGTTTATTTGAATCTGGATGACCCAGACGACTATGCCACAAATCTTGAACGGTGTGAACAGCAAGAAGCGCCAAGTTGGATGTCGGAATGGATGACCGAACCGAATATAGACCATTATGGCATGGTCCCTGTAGTAGTACCCGTTTGGTCTTCAAATCCTTAATTTTATATCCATCAGAAGAAAATGTTACGGTGCACGAGTTATCACGAGTTAATTGAGAAACAGAAAGCAAATTAAAAGACAGATTTGGAACTTGATACAAATGGTTCAGTTGAAGTTTACCTGAGGGAGTCGGCAAAATACCTTTACCTGTGTATTGGATCGGCAGTTGCTGACCATTGCCTATCGTGACCTGAGACTGGCCGTGGTATGGCTCAACAGCACGAAGATGAGAAGCATTTGATGTAAGATGCGTTGAGGCACCAGTATCCAAAAACCAGTCCGCTTGAGGAGAGGAGTCCGTAGGACTGAATAACGCTTGATTGTGCGATGTTTCTTGGTAGGTGTTATCATGCCGATACCAACATTTGACAGCAGAGTGTCCTTGTTTGGAGCATATCTGACAAATAACATTGCGATAGGCTTGACGATCATTTCTTTGTGAATTTTGGGGGGCAGCATTAGACGAACGATTTGTTCGTTGCTGAGTTGATGATCGGCCACGTCCTGAATATTGTTGTCGACCGCGGCCTTTGCCGCGGGATGCAGCCAACGCCAATGTTGAATCGAAGAGTTGTAAAGATTGTAATTCTTGAGATGCTTCATGTGCCAGATTTAATTCTTCACTACACAAGAGCGTGTAGAGATCATCAAGAGAGAGGGGCTGCAGATTCGTGCGAATGGCTGATTTGAAAGATTGATATTTCGCTGGAAGCCCGTTTAGTGTGTGAAAAATGATCTCCTCGGAGTCGAGCGAACTGCCTGCAGCAACAATAGCATCTACTTTTGATTTGACGGTAAGTAGATATTGGGTCATAGATTGATCTCCTTTGGACAGATGGTAGAGCTCGTTCTTGAGCTGGACAATGCGCGATCTGGTGGAAGCTTGAAGGCGGTGAGACAAGGTAGCCCAGATTTCAGCGCAATGTTTCAAAGATAGGACGTAGGGAAGAATAGAAACCGAAATTACAGAGAGTAACGCGGAAGCAAGATTCTGGTCTAACAGAGACCAGACTTGATAAGGAGATTCACGATCAGGGTGAGGTATATCAGACGCCGTGAGAGGGCATTTGATCGATCCATCAAGAAATCCCATGAACCCGTTTGCCGAGAAGATTTTCTCGACTTGGGATTTCCATAAAGGATAATTTTCGGAGGTTAAGGGATTTGAGACAAGAATCTTGATTTGGGTGATCAGGAATTTAAGCTGTGGGGGAATGGGGATAAGCGGGTGGGGCAAGATAGCTTCTAGCGCAGAAATGGAGCTGGACGAATCTTCCATCGGAAAAAAAAAAATAACGAGAGGGAGAAGAAAGAACACAGAGAAGAAGGAGACAGATTAGATTACCGAAATAATGGAGAAGAGACTTAGCTCTGATACCATGTTGAAAGACAAAAACCTTCTGTGGAGAAGGATACACCGAGGAAAGCAAGAAATAAAATCTTCCTTAATCAAATGAATAGTTTACATGGGTATATATAGAATTGACGCGTACAGTAGAATAATGGATAAAACTTAATCTACGGTCCTGATTACATTGTCCTTTCTTGTTTTATTTTTATATTCTAACAATTCCGGGTCATTTCGGGTCATTCCCGGGTTCCCGGTTCAACCCGAACCCGACCCGATTTTGTAAACAGGTCAGTTTTTTGGACCCGATTCTGGTTCAGGTCAACCCAAAACCGAAATTTTCAGGTCGGATTCGGGTTGGGTCTAATATTGACAGATCTAATTGTATTAGAAAGCAATAAAAAAATTGTCACATATGAAACTTAAATATGACGTAGATTTAAGCTATTTAAGAAGAAATTCATCACCAAAATCTAAAAAATTAATAAATTTTATTTCTTCAAAAACATCAACATAATAATTCAATATTGGTATGATATTTGTCCCTTCAAATCTTTCAAAAAATCTTGAGTAATTCTTGATTTTAGTTTTCCTATTTCAATTTGCTCAAGAAAATGAATTAGAGAAAAAAATTGTGGTTTTTATCTCCATTTCATACTAAAATCTATTTTAAAATTTTAAAAAATATTATTATACCGAGTTTTAATAGGCCCTTCTCACTTATACGTTATTTCCACCTAATAGTTTTTCCCTGATCGTTTTCAAGCCTGCAACGGTCCCGCCAGTGTCTTCATACCGCACTAACGGCCTCTCGCCAAGCTGCCACACTGTGAACACTGCGAGAAATCGTCTATAAACAAAAAAGATCAGATATTCTGATCTTCTTTTCTGTATACGGAGAAGCAGAACCCTTGCTTCGCATCCCTTTCATAGGAGAGAAATTAAAGCGCGCGACCATCTTTCCACTCGGGCGACGACCTGTAGTCTTCTCTTAAAAATGGATGCCCTTATTGCATTATTGCTTTTCCTTTTCTCCAGTCCGCTAAATGTTTTCGATCTAAAACCTCGACAGCATCAAAGATGTTTCTTCTGGACGCTCTCAGATGCATCCTATGCTGCTGCCAGGATGAGCAAGATCAAGATTTATACAGCCACAGAAACAATAGGGATTATACTTCTCTTAACCCGCCGATTCTTAGTAGCCGATCATCGTCGGAGAATCATGTATATCGTGATGAAGCTCGGCCTCCTCTCCCTCCCGCTTGCTCCATCGTCAGTTCAAGAGGAAATTCGAAGTTTTTAGATGAAACCAGCAGCCAAGGCGATGGAAATCGGATTAACTTTACCAACTTCTATTCTCCATCTTTTTCTTCTTCAGGTAGGGATTTCTCAAAGCCTCCTGCGTTGTCGGGTAAACCTTTCTCTTCTCCAGTTTCTTCTACAAACAGCAATGTTTCAGTGGCCGGGCTTTCAATATGCCCGGAGAAGTTACAAATCAAAAAGATTTCTTCCACATACGCTCCGGAGACACCGAATACAGCCTCCCCGCTGTCGAAATTCCCTTCTTCGCCTATTTCTTCGTCTACTTCTCCTTCTCCTCTGTCACAGAAGCCCTCGTTTGCTCCAGTCTCGTCTGCAAACACTAATGTTTCAGTGACGGGGCTTTCAATTGATCCCGGAAGGCTTCAAATCATGAAGGGTTCTGCTAGAGCCTCCCAGCTGTCGAGTGTCCCTTCTTCCACTATTTCTTCATATGCTGCTCCTGCTCCATCGGCAAAGAAGCCCTCCTTGGCTTCTGTCTCATCTACAATCAACACAGTTTCGGCCGTTGGGCCATTTGGCCCGGAAAAGCTAGAAATCTCGCCGGAGAGGACAGATGTAGCAACCCTGTTGTCCAAAAATGGCTCTCTCCACACTTCTTCCCCGACGATGAACTCTATTTCTCCAGCTGCGCAAGCAAAAGTATGTGCATCAAAAATGCCTTCTTTGGCTCCCGTTTCATCTACAAACAGCGCAAGCTCGAAAGCTCCTGTGAGAGTTTGGCAGGTGAAGTCGCTAATCACCCCAGATTCTACCACAAAGTTGGCTGAAAAGCCAACTTCATCGTCCCCATCAATGCCTCCTTCGGTTCTTATCTCAACTGCAAATAATCCGGTTACTTGGCAGAAAAAAAACCAAACTTCGATTGAGCCCAGCAGAGAATTTATACAGAATCTACCAATATTGTCTCCATCATTGATCAAGGTTGCTAGTCCTGATAGTAGCTCATCATCCAATTCTTCTTCTCCATCGTCATTGCTGGAGTGTGGGATAAGTAATCGGAGAGTGCTTCCGAAATATGAGATTCCAAAATTCCTTGAAAAGATGATTAGGAATGATATTGTGCCACCGGTTCTCACCTGTCCAGTATCCCCATCAACCTACTGCGACTTTTTTGCCACTTTGCTCTATGCCGAGGACTACTATATTGAGGTAAGGATTTCGATTTTATCATACATTTTGATTGAAAACACTTGTTTATGTAAGAACAAAATGGTAAACCATCATAATAATATATATAAATGTTAGTGCTTCGATCAAATTAATTGCATACATTCATTAGAAAGGTGGAGGGATCAGTTCAAGTATTTTAAGAGAAATTTCAATTTTCTTAAGTTTTTGGAACTGGCAAAAATAACAATTGTTCACTTATAGTCTTCACTGTATCACAGAACAATTGTATCGACGATCATCATCGTGATGCATGATCAATATTGAATTAATCATACTATATAGTCTTCACTGTATCGTATGATAGTGGGGTCACTCCAATGACTCTCCCCAGTATTCATCAATGCTTGTCCAATGGGAGATTAAAATAAATGGTTTTGTATGAAGTATGTCCCACTATACGGCTCAATTGAGAAAGATTTAGCCATGTTTAAAGGTTCAAATGGCTTGCTAATCAAATAAATTTGCATGCCACATTGTTCTAATGGATTTTATGGATATATCTAAGCAATTGCTTTCTAATGAACCATATAAGCATCCTAATGAGCTATATAACATAATCATTTTGAGATTGCAATTATGGAATTAATGGACAAAGTATATTGATGGACCGGCCGATTTGATTGGGAGGGAATTAGGAAGTTTCCTAATCAAGGAGAACTATTTGGGAAGCTTCTTAATCAAAGAGGAATTTTTTTGGAAAATTTTTAATTACAATTGGGAGGGAATTATTTAGGGCAAGAGATCTAATTTGAATTCAAAATCCAAAAGAGAATTATTTAGGGAAAGGGAGGAGGAATCAGGGGAGAATTGTTTTGATAAGTTTTAAATACAATTGGAAGGGAATTATTCAGGACAAGAAATCTAATTTGAATTCAAATATGAGAAAGAATTATTTAGGAAAAATGATGCAGCAACTAAAGAAGGAAGAAGCCTGAGGCAAGACAAAGCAATGAAATAGTAGTTTCAGTAAAGACTATTTCTATTCAATATGCCCTTGCTATCCCCTTGCAAGCCATATAACTAGCAATTCAGTAAAATACTAGGTATTACTTAATTCAGATAATCAGAACTAAAGAGGGTGTGGTACGAAACTACAGAAAAAAAGGAAATATACATAAACGTAGTAGTGGAGAATAAAAATGCCGTATACTGTCCCACAGGCATGTGTTATCTGCATTAATTCTCCCCTAGTTTAGAAGAGCTCATCTCCAGCGAGGTAGAGGGAACCTGGACGCCATCAGGAGGATGATAGCTATAAATGGCTACCAAATTGAACATTGAAGAAGTGTGAATGGTGGACGAAAGGTCTACTATATAAGCATTGTCGTTAATTCTATGGATAATGGGAAATGGGCCGATTTTTTTTTTATTAGGTTTGGAATATGATCCTTGAGGGTATCTTTCTCTACCCATACGCAACATAACTAGTTCACCTAAATTAAAAATTTTGCGGTGCCTGCGAAGATCTGCTAGTTTCTTGTACTTGTTAGATAATGTTTGGAGCCTTGCTTTCACTGTTTTAATGATGTTGGTCACTTGGGCTGCTGTTTTGTTTGCTAAAGCATAACTGCACTTCGGTAGGATTGCTAAATCCATAAGGTGGTTAGGCTGCTTGGTGTAAACAATTTGGAACGGGCAGCAACCAGTAGAACGATTGGACATTGAGTTGTAGGCAAATTCCACTTGGCTGAGGAGGTCTTCTCATCTCTTAGGATATTCTTGGACGAGAGATCGAAGTATGTTGCCTAGTGTTCTATTGACGATCTCGGTCTGACCATCTGTTTGAGGATGATAAGCATAACTGGGTTTGAGGTCAATGTTTAAACGTTTCAAAGTTCCTTCAAAAACAGGCTAGTCAGGGTGAGGCTACGAGGTATGCCATGCAATCAAACAATCTCGTTGAAGAAGAGATAGGCAATATTGATAGCGTTAAAGGTCTTCTTGCACGCAATGAAGTGTGCCATATTGGAGAAACGATTGACAACAACTATTATAGAATCAACTCCTCGTTTAGTATAAGGTAGGTCCAAAACAAAATCAAGAATTAAATCTTCCAAAATGGAATCTGGGATTGGGAGGGAAAGATAAAGGCCGGTGTTTTGAGCAATACCTTTGTAAGCCTGACAAACCGTGCATTTCTCTATGAATCAAGGGACATCCCTGCGCAAGTGTGGCCAATAAAAAATGGTTTTGTAGTTGTTCTAGTGTCTTACTCGTCCGACGTGAGCAGCCAAACCTCCATTGTGCATTTCCTTAATTAGTTGCGGTCTCCTAGATGACTCTAGAATGCATAAATTGTTGCCTTTAAATAAAAACCCATGATGTAAGGTGTAATCCTGTATTGGTTGTCCTGCCACACAAGCTTCCCAAAATTTTCCAAAATCAAAATCAGCAGCATATAATTCTTGAAGGGATTGCAAACCAGTAATATCTGTTTGAAAATGAGTCAAGAGGGCTAAACGTTTGCTCAGTGCATTTGCAACTCTATTTGATTTTCCTGCCTTATGTTTAATTACAAAATTGAACTATTGGAAGAAAACAATCGATCTTGCATGCATCCAATTTTTTATTTTTTTTTTTGTTGTTGATGTACTGCAATTTTAGGAAGATTTTTAATCAAAGGGGAATTGTTTAGGAAATTTTTCAATTAAAATTGGGAGAGAATTATTTATGGCAAGAGATCTAATTTGAATTCAAAATCTAAGAGGGAATTATTTATGGAAAGGGAGGAGGAATCAAGAGGAAATTATTTATGAAAGTTTTAATTACAATTGTGAGTGAATTGTTTATGACAAGAGATCTAATTTGAATTCAAATATGAGAGAGAATTATTTAGGAAAAGGGGGTTGATTTGATAGGGAATTAGAGAGCCTGTTTAAGGCTAGCAGTAAGGTGATTTCATATTATGTTTTGGAGTTTGTTGAATTTAATTTATTCTTAAGGTATTTGGACTTTAGCTGACAGCTAGGGATTTGGGAGAGCCGAATCTTCCTTTCCACTTGAAAATCCAATTGTATCTTGCATTTCACTTTATAGTTCTTTCAATAAAAATTATTTTGGGCCGTTCTTCTTCGCAATCTTTCATGTTTCATCCATTGATTTTTGTGAAAAGTGCATCAACTTCCTATCAAATTAATATCATAGCGATGTTTTGGAGAGATGGCAGCAAAGAAGGTGGATGTGTTACAAGGAGAAATGGAGCAAATCAAATCTTTTATGGAGGAGAACTTTCCAACTATGGAGAATCAGATGGAGAGCTGATTTGGAAGGTTGGAGGAGATGATGAGGAAGCTCATGGAGATGCAATCAAAAACTCCACTGATGGTTCTGATTAACCCTAACTAAAATTTGATCGGGATTCCCTTGGCCGATTCTAAGGGAAATGTGATCGAATAGGAGGAGTTCAATGAGAAGAGTTTCTTTCATCAAGAACAATCTCTTAGGGCTTTGATAAGGGGCATATCAGGATTTCATGATGGGGAGACTGCAAGGAGGGAATTTTATGGTGGAGGTGGCCGACCACTATGGAAGATATTTTGGGTAAGTTGAGTTGGTGACCGGAGATGAAAAGGGTCGAGCCAAGCTGTGGGGATCAAGTCATGTGAGGAGGATGGAAGAGAGGTCAGAGTCCTACCCTCGATGCACGGGGGAAACCGTTGGAAGGGGACGAAGTTGGAGTGGAGATGCAAGGGTGAGGAAGTGGAAGATGTTGATATTTGAAGATGAGTATGCTCATGGGTGGGTGTACCTGGTGGAGACATATGCATTAGGATACGGCCTATGGGCAATACTCATACAGGATCATCGACCCATTGCTTATTTCAGTTAGGTGCTCACAACCAAGGTGCGGCTCAAATCTGTATACGAGCGGGAGTTGATGGAAATTATCTTAGCCATCCAAAAGTGGCAACCCTATTTGTTGGGGTGACACTTTATCCTCAGGACAGATCATATGAGTTTGAAGTTTCTACTGGAGCAGAGGATGGTGACTAAGGAGCATTATATATGTTTATCCAAATTACTTAAATGTGATCGCCCATGACTAGACATATCACCCCTGACTAGACAGTTCCCATCCTTCCACCTTGAGGACAAGGTGGCTTTTTGGGTGGGTAGTATTGTGGACCGGCGGTTGAGCCGGTGGGCGGTGGTAGGAAAGAAGAGAAAGGGGGAATTGTTTAGAAAAATTTTAATTACACCTAGGGGGAATTAATTAGGGAAAAATCAAATTTAAATTTTAAATCTGAGAATTATTTAGGGAAAGATCATAGGAGTTAATATTTATTATGTAAGGAGGTAGCAAGGGCAAATTGTTTAGAAATTTTTAATTACAATTGGGAGGAAATTAATTAGGGAAAGAGATCTAATTTGAATTCAAAGCTGAAAGAATTATTTAGGAGAAAGTGATTGATTTGGGAGGAAATTAAGGGAAAGTGCATAAATTTATAAAATTTATTTACAATAATGCAAATCAACCTCTTGAGCTCATCTATTGTAAACCATACCAAACTTTATATACTGATAACAAAAGTCCACTTGATAAATCTTTGTACTCTTGAAAGTTGCTATTTCCTTGCTCTGAATGCTTCAATGATTAGAGCATTCATTAGGATAAAATGTGTAACACAAGATCAGTTTAAACGATTATCTCATATTTTACTTCCCTTAACCTGTGCTCTCTTTTGTTCTTGAGCTTGAACAACTATTATGAAGCTAATTTTTCTCTTTTTCCAAAATATTTTATGCTTTTGCATTATGGTCGCTATTATAGTGAGTAGACATAAATTTTTCTTGGCAGGGCATATATTTGCTTTTCTAAAAATATCATAAATATTTTTCAAGAGATTTCTGTAACCCTAAACTTTAAAATTTTAGAGGGTGCACAAATTTTCATCTATTGAACAAAGGATCACATCTATGAGCATCTTCTCACAAAGCCCAAGTTTATTTCAGGAGTTTGTACTTCCTAATTTGTAAGTGTAGAAACTGAGGACGAAACCACCATTGAATCCTGAATTTGGCCCATGTAATTCACATGCTTATCTAATCCCTTTGAACCTGCTGATCTTTTTTTTGTTATTTTACATGATCAGAAATGGAATAAATATCTGTTGGAGGGGATCACACTGGAACTGCGCAGAAGAATCAACCCAACAAATTCACAACAGAGAGATTTTGTAGCCTTCAAGCTTGTTTCAGTTCCTGAGAAGCGTCCATATCTTCTATCAAGAGATTTTGTCTTCTTAAAGCCGCTAAATGAGATTGCTGGACCTTTCAAGGTCAGTATTGCAATTTTGGACTGCAAAGGTGTGACTTTTTTACACAGCAAAATTAATATTTAGTTCATGGTTTTCAATGCTAGGGGAGACTTTTCCGGGTGACGAAGGGCATTATTTTAGTTGAATTTGGGGAAGATTTCCATTCACAGCATTCTCCATCCAAAAGATACGATGTGAACTTCTCTTTCAACAGGGTCTGCCTGAAGCGAGCCCACCATGCCATATCAATTGCAAGTGATCCTTCTTTTCTTAGTGTCCTCTTCCCTGATCTAATCGTCCCTTCTGACCCTAACACTTTCCACCTCCATGAAAACGAGCTTCCATTTCATGATCATGCAAAAAGGATTTTGAATCATAAAGGCCCCATACCTTATCTCGTGAATGGGCAGCTGGTCAAAGAGGGGAGGCCTCCTGATGAAAAGCTTTCGTTCACCGGGCTGATTATTCAAGTAGCACTGCTTAGTATTTACAGAACTAATCCTGGCTGCAGAATCCTCGTATGTTCTCCGACCAACAAGACATCTGATCTGCTGTTGAGAAGCTTGGGGAAACAAATACCGTTAACTAGTCTTTTCCGAGCTAATGCTGCCTACCGAGATTACGATCTTGTGCCTGATGACATAATTCCTGCATCCCTGTATGAGGAAGATGAAGAGTGCTTCGCATGTCCTCCACTTGCAGAGCTCACAACTTTCAGTATAATAACGTGCACCTTTATGAGCAGCTTCAGGCTTTATGCTGCAGGGATTGATACTGAGCATTTCACGCACATCTTTTTAGTGGATGCTTCTTTGGATACGGAGCCTGAGGCAATTGTTCCTCTTGCTCATTTGGCGAGCAGAAACACAGCCATTGTAGTAACTGGTTGTGCATACACATATCCTTCTTTTGTGCGAGCTGATATTGCTCGTATGCATGGATTGAAAAAGTCTTACTTCCATAGGCTTCTCTCGATGGAACCGTATATGCGCAGCGATTCAAATTTCATTTCTCATCTTTCTTAGATAAAATTACTCGTTGCACTGTCATGGTTTTGGTTTTCTTAAAAGTAGCAGTCTAGCACTGTTAAAGAGACTTTTTCTTAAGTGATAAGAGTATTTCAGCTTCACTACCATTACATTCCAGCTGAACCTCTGTTCTGCTGCTCGTCAGAGATCGCCGTCACTTCCACTGCACTCTAGCAACCTTTCTACTTTATGTAACTACCTACTGTACTTTAGTCATTGTATCTTTTTACTTGTACCTATGTATATATACAGCTGATTGTGCTGGAAAATTATTACGTGCGGTGTCTGGATTTGTCCGGAGGCCAATTTGGATTCGCCATGTCACCCGGGCTCAATACATCCGGATGACGTGGCGTGTCCGAATTCGACTCCGGACGTTCCGGACTTCGCACGTAATAATCTCTCGATTGTGCTAGAGTAAAGCCCAAAACAAATGAATTACTTTCTGCTTTCTCTGCTTACTGTTCTTCTTCTGCTTGCTCTGCTGTTCTCAATATCATGAGAAGCTCAACACTAAGGTGTGAATATTGCTTCTTATGGGCCCTTTTTTAAATGAGCTCTCGATTATAAACATATTTATGAATAACTTGAGATGATTTCTTTCCTTTCATATTGAGAGCAAACCTTTTCTGCCGTGAAACAAAATCAGCTTAGTGAACAACTCCATGCATAAAACATTTTTGACCGTCCATTATAGCATGATTTTTGCTTAACCATCTTTGATGTCAACCAGAGTGAAGTACAATTTCAATTTTTTTTACGGGTCATCTTAGGCTTTGTTTGAGATAGATTATTAATTGTTTTCTAAAGTAGTTTTTAGTACAATTTTTTTTTCAAAAAATTTATTATTAAAAAATTGCTTTATAAAATAATTATCCCAAACGAAACTTTAAACACCTAGAATCTAATATTGTGGTGCCTGACTGGCATCAAAAGCCATAATGACAAATTGTGGACCTAGATTTTGATGCTTTTATGGGGAATTCTATCATAGAAGTTTGGTTTAAATATTACTACAAATTTTGAAGGTTACAGAGCAACTTCTGATGGTTTGGTCACATAAAACGGTCGCCTTCCGATGACCCGGTTAGGAGAGTAGAGGTATTAGATTTGACTTATGTTGAGAAAGGTAGGGGTAGACCTAAAAAGACTTGACTAGAAAATATTAGGAATGACCTTTCTTTATTAGATTTAAACGAGAATTTGAGTTTTAATAGAACACAATGGAGAAAAAGTATTCATGTAGCCGACCCCACGTAGTGGAATAAAGGCATGATGTTGTTGTTGTTGTTGTTGTTGTTGTTGTACAGAGCAACTTCTGCATGGTAAGAATAACAACTAGGGTAAGGATCTTGGTGAGAACTTCGAATTCCAAGTTTTTTTTCCCTATTCTCCTCTCTTCTCTTTTTTAATTTCTACAATATGTTTCTTTTATTTTTCTTTCACTAATATGAACCAAATCCCAATTTTTAGGAGTTAAATATAACTGGATTTTTCAATATTGGTTTCTTATTAATTTAATAATGCATTGGTTTTTATTACACATTTTTAAACTATTTTTACTGCTCTTGTAATTATTTAGCCACCAATTAAAAGATTTGAAGGCTTGTTCGAAATTAAGAGAGAGAAAATTAGTTCTTAGTGGTTAAAATACAAAAACTACTCATAGGATAGAAATATCTACGATGCAATTGTGTAATCATTTAGATCTCTATTTTTAATAAAATTGACTTTATCTCTAAGACGAAGATAGGTTGTGTTTCTTAAATTTGGCTCTTCAAGTTTTCAAGAGAATGATTGTGGGCTCTGAAAATTTGTGCCCAGACCTCTCCACAGATGCCTTTTCTTTTTCTTTGGGTCATCGTGGAGAGTTTTAACGAGTAAGTTATGAGGAAAATTTTCAGAAGGCAAATTGGGTTTTGAGTTAGACATTACCTAAAGATTTTTTCCTCATTTTATAAGTACTTTATAATCTGAGTTCAAGTTTCCTATAGACGCAAGCCCCTATAGTTAATTACCCCTCCCAATAACGAGATATAACTTTTGATTAAGGCTAGTCGTCAAATAGATATATTGTATCTGGCATATAGTAGCAGCATGGAATTAGTTTTGGAGATTTAATATTTAAATTTTTTTTAAAAAAATTCATCTTACATTTAAATAGGATGGCGGGGGAATGGATGATGGACCCAATCAAGATCTCATGATTCTGCCATCCCAGGTCATCATGGTCCATGATCTACTTAGTTATATGAGGTAATTGACTCAACCTGATAAAAGGATTATTGTCGGTAGCCATGGATTGCATCATCCAAGGGTACCTTGTAGACATGGGGTGAGTATTTATATAAGGGGACAAAACTGAATCCACCTTAGCAAAATAGAAGGCTTTGTGCATTATCGGTTATATCTCATTGATTCATATCTCAAGAATTTGAAGTCATTGGGGAACGTACAGACTCTAACCACGATCGTAATTTAGTGGTGTTATTTGGCGGCAAAATCATCTAGTTCAGAGGGTCCTGATCGTAACAATTTACATGTTATGCCATTTATTGGTGAAGCCACCAGTTAGAAAATATGTGTCATGTCCTTACTGGCAAGATACTGATTAAAAATGAATCATAATGATATTCTCGACCAGACATCAGCTTATTATGAGCTGAAATGATTTTCAGATTTGTCCATCCCGATAAATTTTTGCAGAGGTTGGATTAGTTATGCTTTAAGTATTTACGTATTTTATTTCAATTTTAAATATTTAGGCTTTGATATTTTTAAGTGTTTTGAGTTTTTCATGGGTTTTTCGGTGGTATTTTAAGTATTTTTTTGTCCATTTCGGTTGAGATTTTCTGTTAGCAGGGCTATCATCGGGATAATTTATGGGCTTTTACTTTATTTGTTGAACCTTGTTGACTATGTTTACTTGCCAACAGAGGATAGGGCTCTTCGTCAGCTTTATGTTTTTGTTAATGAATTTTTCTTGGTGTGGACCTTGAAGGCCTAATATGAATGTATAGAACAAATATCTCGGTCGATGTTGCGCCACATATTTATTTGATAGTGTCGACTCCTATCCATTCACGTAGAAGAATCGGGCTCGAACTTAGGTTTATTATTTGACATGCGTAACATTCTCAGACCTCACGTGTGCATACAACATGCTCACCAAGGCCCATGACGGTATATGCTTTTGCATGTATTTTGTATAATGTGTTTATGTGACAGATGCATGTATGTTGGCATATGTATTTGCACCTTTCATGACGTGTTAACATGATGCATGTTGCATATTGCAGCGTGTATCTTGTATGCAGTAATGTATAATATATTTTACATTTACATGTTGTTTAGTCATGCTTGTATGATATTTTGCATATTGCGCAACAAATTAATGCAGTATTGTAAAATATGTATGTATAGTGCATTATGCATTGCTCGTTTACTTGCATAATGCATTTGCATGATGATTCAATGATTTCATTTAATGTATGAAGTGTTTGCAAATCAGTGTAACACTACTACAATATAGTGTATTATACATGTTATGCTTGTATAATACATTTTACATGATTTAGTATTTATGTGTATGTGTTTTTATGTCTTTCAAGCATTTACAAGATGCGTGAGTTTTTTTTGAAAGGCATGTGAGCGCCTTCTGTACACTTGTACAAAAGTTGCAGATCCATTGGCATGGCATTGTGCTATGGGTATTTGTTGCTCTATGCAGGTAGGCTATAGTGCACTAACGAGTCTCTTGAATTACTCGTAGAGGTATGTATTTCCTGTAGCCCTATAACATTATTGCTATCACAGCTTGCATGCAAAGACTGTTGTATGTGTTATGGGCTTTCTACTATCATCCCTTGTATATCAACTATTATTGTCTACATGTGCTTATTTTCATTACAACTCTTTCTGTACTTACTTGCATATAACATATCAAATAAATGAAGGGTTTCCTACAGTGGAATCATAGACATTTTTATGTGTTGCAGATATGTTGTCTCTATTTGTAGATGATACATTGTGTGTGTATCTGTATTCATAAAAGATCTATCTTCCTTACAAAACATCTATTGTTTTTGCTTGCAGAGATTACTATATTTACTTGTATGTTGAAGTTGATCGCAGGGCATTGCTGCATTCATTGCATATGAACTTCCAATAGTCATAGAGGATTGGTACTTCTATTTGCAAGCTAACTAATAGTAGTTGTGGACATGCCTCATATATTATCACGTTCATTAAGAACTCTTTAACAAGCTTAACACGCTCATTAGGAACCTTCTTTTGCAAATTAACACAATCGTTGTGTATTATTTGTGGCCATCTATAGGTAATTCATTGTATATATTATGAATTCCCTTGCATTATGAACAAATTATCATGTTTATTATAAATTCTTGCAATTATTTGTATATAAATTGTTACCTTCATTACAGGTCCTCTATTTTTGTTCAATTGGCATCTACGTATATTTTATGTTATAAATTTCATTTTAATTGCATTTTTATCTTGATTATTCAATTAATTTCAATTCCATGCTATCTTTTAGTTCAAATCAAGTTCCATGTTTCATGTATAAGTCTTGTTCCCTGTCACTTTGAGTTCTGGTAGCCTTCCGGCGTCTCGCTCATTTAGGAAAAATTCTAGGAGCTTGGCCTTCCCATCATGCTAAAGAAAAGTGTGTACGGTAGGTGTCGAGTGACACCGTGGCCTTGCTCTCCAATCCCACAACGTCAGAGAAAGGCATGTATGAGTCTTCAGGGGTACCTGGTTGAAACACATTGTTCTTTCTCTACCGGCACTAAGGCACACAAGGCTACTTAAATTTTACCCCGTTAAGCTAGAAAAAAGTATGTACAGGGCCTACCCACATTGCCGCAAGCTTCACACAAAGTTCCCTTTCACCGCGCTAGAGAAATGTTGTTCTGTGTTTGTGTATCTGTCGAGTTGATTATTTTGGAAGATTCAGTTCAGAACCAAATTCCAAAGCCAGATCCTGGATAAGAAGGTTCTGTCGCGATCCGGCTCGGGCGGGATCCGTCCCCGTCGGGTCGGGTCGTGACAGGTGTGGTACAAAACTACAGAAAAAAAAAGGAAATATGGCATATACGTAGTAGTGGAGAGTAAAAATGTGGTATATTGTCCCACAGGCATGCATTATCTGCATTAATTCTCCCCTAGTTCCGAAGAGCTCATCTCCAATGAGGTAGAGGGAACCTGGACGCCGTCAGGAGGATGATAACTATAAATGGCTACCAAATTAAACGTTGAAGAAGTGTGAATGGTGAACAAAAGGTCTATTATATAAGCATTGTCATTAATTCTATGGATAATGGGACATGGGCCGATTTTTATTTTTTTTATTAAGTTTGGAATATGATCCTTGAGGGTATCTTTCTCTACCCATACACAACATTACTAGTTCACCTAAATTAAAAATTTTGCGGTGCCTACGAAGATATGCTAGTTTCTTGTACTTGTTAGATAATGTTTGGAGCCTTGCTTTCCCTGTTTTAATGATGTTGGTCACTTGGGCTGTTGTTTTGTTTGCTAAAGCATAATTGCACTTCGGTAGGATTGCTAAATCCACAAGGTGGTTAGGCTGCTTGGTGTAAACAATTTGGAACGGGCTGCAACCAGTAGAACGATTGGACATTGAGTTGTAGGAAAATTCCACTTGGCTAAGGAGGTCTTCTCATCTCTTATGATATTCTTGGACGAGAGATCGAAGTATATTGCCTAGTCTTCTATTGACGATCTCGGCCTGACCATCTATTTGAGGATGATAAGCATAACTGAGTTTGAGGTCAATGTTTAAACGTTTCCAAAGTTTCTTCAAAAACAGGCTAGTCAGGGTGAGGCTACGAGGTATGCCGTGCAATCAAACGATCTCATTGAAGAAGAGACAAGCAATATTGATAGCGTTAAAGGTCTTCTTGCACGCAATGAAGTGTGCAATATTGGAGAAACGATTGACAACAACCATTATAGAATCAACTCCTCGTTTAGTATAAGGTAGGTCCAAAACAAAATCAAGAGTTAAATCTTCCCAAATGAAATCTAGGATTGGGAGGGAAAGATAAAGGCCGATGTTTTGGGCAATACCTTTGTAAACCTGACAAACCGAGCATTTCTCTATGAATCAAGGGACATCCCTGCGCAAGTGTGGCCAATAAAAAAGGTTTTGTAGTTGTTATAGTGTCTTATCTCGCCCGACGTGAGCAGAAAAACCTCCACTGTGCATTTCTTTAATTAGTTGTGGTCTCCAGATGACTCTAAAATGTATAAATTGTTGTCTTTAAATAAAAACTCATGATGTAAGGTGTAATCATGTATTGGTTGTCCTGCCACACAAGCTTTTTGAAAATTTTCAAAATCAAAATCAGCAACATATAATTCTTGAAGGGATTGCAAACCAGTAATTTCTGTTTGAAGATGAGTCAAGAGGGCCAATCGTCTGCATCTGCAACTCTATTTGATTTTCCTGCCTTACGTTTAATTACAAAATTGAACTATTGGAAGAAAACAATCCATCTTGCATGCATCCTTTTTTTTGTTAATGTACTGCAATTTTAGAAAGATTCTTAATCAAAGGGGAATTATTTAGAAAAAATTTCAATTATAATTGGGAGAGAATTATTTATGGCAAGAGATCTAATTTGAATTCAAAATCTAAGAGGGAATTATTTAGAGAAAGGGAGGAGGAATTAAGGGGAAATTATTTATAAAAGTTTTAATTACAATTGAGAGTGAATTATTTATGACAAGAGATCTAATTTGAATTCAAATATGAGAGAGAATTATTTAGGAAAAGGGGGTTGATTTGATAGGGATTAGAGAGCCTGTTTAAGGCTAACAGTAAGGTGATTTCATATTATATTTTGGAGTTTGTTGAATTTTGTTTATTCTTAAGTTATTTGGACTTTAGCTGACAACTAGGGATTTGGGAAAGCTGAATCTTCCTCTCCAATTGAAAATCCAATTGTATCTTGCATTTCACTTTATAATTCTTTCAATAAAAATTATTTTGGGGTGTTCTTCTTCCGAATTTTTCATGTTTCATCCATTGATTTTTGTGAAAAGTGCATCAACTTCCTATCAAATTAGTGTCATAGTGATGTTTTGGAGATATGGCAGCAAAGAAGATGGATGTGTTACAAGGCGAAGAGGAGCAAATCAAATCCTGTATGGAGGAGAAGTTTCCAACTATGGAGAATCAGATGGAGAGCCGATTTGGAAGGTTAGAAGAGATGTTGAGGAAGCTCATGGAGATGCAATCAAAAACTCCATTGAAAGTTCTGATTAACCCTAACTAAGATTTGATCGGGATTCCCTTGGCCGAATCTAAGGGAAATGTGATCGAACATGAGGAGTTCAATGAGAAGAATTTCTTTTATCAAGAACAATCTCTTAGGGCTTTGATAAGGGGCATATCATGATTTCCGGATAGGGAGACTGCAAGGAGGGAATTTTATGGTGGAAGTGGTGAGGTGGCCGACCACTATGGGAGATATTTTGGGCAAATGGAGTTGGTGACCGGAGATGAAAAGGGTCAAGCCAAGCTGTGGGGATCGGGTCATGCGAGGAGGATGGAAGAGAGGTCAGAGTCCTACCCTCGATGCATGGGGAAAACCGTTGGAAAGGGACAAAGTTGGAGTGCAGATGCTAGGGTGAGGAAGTGGAAGATGTCGATATTTGAAGATGAGTATGCCCATGGGTGGGTGTACCTGGTGGAGACATATGTATTAGGATACGGCCTATGGACAATACTCGTACAGGATCATCGACCCATTGCTTATTTCAGTCAGGTGCTCACAACCAAGGTGAGGCTCAAGTCTGTATACGAGCGGGAGTTGATGAAAATTATCTTAGTCATCCAAAAGTGGCAACCCTATTTGTTGGGGTGACACTTTATCCTCAGGACATATCATATGAGTTTGAGGTTTCTGCTGGAACAGAGGATGGTGAATAAGGAGCATTAGAGATGGTTATCCAAATTACTTAGATATGATCGCCCATGACTAGACATATCGCCCAGTACTAGACAGTTCTCATCCATCCACCTTGAAGACAAGGTGGTTTTTTGGGTGGGTAGTATTGCAGACCGGCGGCTAAGCCAGTGGGCCCCACAAAAGTGGTTGGTAGGAAAGAAGGGGGGGTGGAATTGTTTAGGAAAATTTTAATTACACCTGGGGGGAATTAATTAGGAAAAATTTAAATTTAAAGTTTAAATCTGAGAATTATTTAGGGAAAGCTTAGGGGAGTTAATATTTATTATGTAAGGAGGTATCAAGGGAAAATTGTTCAGGAAAACTTTAATTACAATTTAGAGGGAATTAATTAGGGAAATATATCTAATTTTAGGAAAAAGTGACTGATTTGGGAGGAAATTAAGGGAAAATGCATAAATTTATAAAATTTATTTACAATTATGCAAATCAACTTCTTGAGCTCATCTTTTGTAAACCATACCAAAGTGTATATACTGATAACAAAAGTCCACTTGTTAAATCTTTGTACTCCTTGAAAGTTGCTTTGTCCTTGCTCTGAATGCTTCAATGATTAGAGCATTCATTAGGATAAAATGTGTAACACAAGATCAATTTAAACGATTATCTCATATTTTAATTCCCTTAACCTGTGCTCTCTTTTGTTTTTGAGCTTGAACAACTATTATGAAGCTATTTTTTCTCTTTTTTCCAAAATATTTTATGCTTTTGCATTATGGTCGCTATTATAGTGAGTAGACATAATTTTTTCTTGGCAGGGCATATATTTTCTTTTCTAAAAACATCATAAATATTTTTCAAGAGATTTCTGTAATCCTAAACTTTAAAATTTTAGAGGGTGCACAAATTTTCATCTATTGAACAAAGGATCACATCTATGAGCATCTTCTCACAAAGCCCATGTTTATTTCTGCAGTTTGTACTTCCTAATTTGTAAGTGTAGAAACTGAGGAAGAAACCGCCATTGAATGCTGAATTTGCCCTATGTAATTGATATGCTTATCTAATCCCTTTGAACCTGCTTTTTTTTTTTTTTGTTATTTTACATGATCAGAAATGGAGTGAATATCTGTTGGAGGGGATCACACTGGAACTGCGCAGTAGAATCAACCCAACAAATTCACAACAGAGAGATTTTGTAGCCTTCAAGATTGTTTCAGTTCCTGAGAAGCGTCCATATCTTCTATCAAGAGATTTCGTCTTCTTAAAGCCGCTAAATGAGATTGCTGGGCCTTTCAAGGTCAGTATTGCAATTTTGAACTTCAAAAGTGTGACTTTGTTACACAGCAAAATTAATATTTAGTTCATGGTTTTCAATGCTAGGGGAGACTTTTCCGGGTGACGAAGGGCATTATTTTAGTTGAATTTGGGGAAGATTTCCATTCACAGCATTCTCCATCCAAAAGATACGATGTGAACTTCTCTTTCAACAGGGTCTGCCTGAAGCGAGCCCACCATGCCATATCAATTGCAAGTGATCCTTCTTTTCTTAGTGTCCTCTTCCCTGATCTAATCGTCCCTTCTGACCCTAACACTTTCCACCTCCATGAAAACGAGCTTCCATTTCATGATCATGCAAAAAGGATTTTGAATCATAAAGGCCCCATACCTTATCTCGTGAATGGGCAGCTGGTCAAAGAGGGGAGGCCTCCTGATGAAAAGCTTTCGTTCACCGGGCTGATTATTCAAGTAGCACTGCTTAGTATTTACAGAACTAATCCTGGCTGCAGAATCCTCGTATGTTCTCCGACCAACAAGACATCTGATCTGCTGTTGAGAAGCTTGGGGAAACAAATACCGTTAACTAGTCTTTTCCGAGCTAATGCTGCCTACCGAGATTACGATCTTGTGCCTGATGACATAATTCCTGCATCCCTGTATGAGGAAGATGAAGAGTGCTTCGCATGTCCTCCACTTGCAGAGCTCACAACTTTCAGTATAATAACGTGCACCTTTATGAGCAGCTTCAGGCTTTATGCTGCAGGGATTGATACTGAGCATTTCACGCACATCTTTTTAGTGGATGCTTCTTTGGATACGGAGCCTGAGGCAATTGTTCCTCTTGCTCATTTGGCGAGCAGAAACACAGCCATTGTAGTAACTGGTTGTGCATACACATATCCTTCTTTTGTGCGAGCTGATATTGCTCGTATGCATGGATTGAAAAAGTCTTACTTCCATAGGCTTCTCTCGATGGAACCGTATATGCGCAGCGATTCAAATTTCATTTCTCATCTTTCTTAGATAAAATTACTCGTTGCACTGTCATGGTTTTGGTTTTCTTAAAAGTAGCAGTCTAGCACTGTTAAACAGACTTTTTCTTAAGTGATAAGAGTATTTCAGCTTCACTACCATTACATTCCAGCTGAACCTCTGTTCTGCCGCTTGTCAAAGATCGCCGCCACTTCCACTGCACTCCAGCAACCTTTCTACTTTATGTAACTACCTACTGTACTTTAGTTATTGTATCTTTTTACTTGTACCTATGTATATATACACCTATTGTGCTGGAAAATTATTACGTGCGTTGTCTGGATTTGTCCGGAGACGAATTTGGATTCTCCACGTCACCCGGGCCCAATGCATCCGGGTGACGTGGCGCGTCCGGTTTCGACTCCGGACGTTCTAGACTTCGTACGTAATAACCTCTCGATTGTGCTAGAGTAAAACTCAATACAAATGAATTACTTTCTGCTTAGTGTTCTTCTTCTGCTTGCTCTGCTGTTCTCAATATCATGAGAAGCTCAATACTAAGGGCATCTCCAACGGAGAACTCCAAAATTTACGGCAAAATAACGAAGAACTCCAAAATGGCGTGATGCTGCTTCAATCGAACGTCATTTTAGGTGTTTTTCGGAAGTTAACGATCTTCTCCCTTTCGCGCGATTTACCGGTTGAGAGAGTAAAATTACATGGGTGAATAGTGTGATGCTAATATTGGCGTCGCACTGTTCACCTGTAAGTAAATGGCGGAAATTTTTGCGTTCGGTTGGAGCGACGGACGGACAGCATACGCTCGTTTGGCGTTCGGTTGGAGATGCCCTAAGATGTGAATATTGTTTCTTATGGGCCCTTTTTTAAATTAGCTCTCGATTTCAAACTTATGTATGAATAACTTGAGAGATTTCTTTCCTTTCATATTGAGAGCAAACCTTTTCTGCCGTGAAACAAAATCAGCTTAGTGAGCAACTCCTTGCATAAAAGAATTTTGACCGTCCAACATAGCATGATTTTGCTTAAACCATCTTTGATGTCAACCAAAGCGAAGTGCAATTTTCAATATTTTTATAGGTCATATTAGGCCTAAATCCCAATTGTTAGGAGTTAAATATAACTAGATTTTTCAATATTGGTTTCTAATTAATTTAATTATGCATTGGTTCTTATTCACATTTTTAAACTAATTTTACTATTGTAATTATCTGGCCACCAATTAAAAGATTTGAAAGCTTGTTTGAAATTAAGAGAGAAAATTAGTTCTTCGTGATTAAAATACAACTAATCATAGGATAGAAATATCTATGATGCAATTGTGTAATCATTTAGATATCTATTTTTGATAAAATTTTATAAAATTGGCTTTATCTCTAAGATGAAGATAGGTTGTTTTCTTAAATTAGTCTCATTAAGCAATTTTGGATAAGATTACATTAAATTTATTATTGTTGATTGGTCGTAATTGCAAATCATGGTGGCAAGACTTGTAAAGTTTTATGGTGTAGAATGTTAGCCATTAAAAGCGAAGCATAATATTAAGTTAAAGTGTTGCAGAAATGAGGAAGCTCAGGTGGATGTTTGGCTTTACACTTAGAGACATGATACTAAACAAGCATATACATAAAATGGTTGGAGTAGTTCTAGTGGAAGATAAGATTAGAGAGAGAGATTTGGTAACATAAAATGGCAGTCTTCCCCCAGTTAGGAGAGCAGATGTATTAGATTTGACTTATGTTAAGAAAAATAGTGGTAGACCTAAAAAGACTTTATTAAAAAAATATTAGAAATTATCTTTCTCTATTAGATTGAAAATGAGAATTTAACTCTTAACATAACACAATGAAGAAAACAAATTCATGTAGCTGACCCCACAGTGGGATAAATGCTTGATGATGTTGTTGTTTTGGCTGTAATTGCAAATCATGAGAATGTCATAATGAAACTTAACCCCTAGATTTTCATCCATATTTAAATAATTTTGTGTGTTTTTGTTTTCAAGTTCTTAGGACATTTTAATTCCCTTTGTTTAGTTTTATTTCTAGTGATTAGCAAGCAATCTATTTGAACCTTGAAATAAGTCTTGATTAATTCAATTTTGGTAATTAGCAAATTCAACCTACAGGGATGTTATCTCTACCCATCGCCTTATTACTTATTTGATCGCGTACTCTTTCGGGTGTACATTTTTACTTAACATTCGAAAAATTCTAAGTCATTAGTAGAGAAAGAATGTAGTTAAATAAAATCAATCTAATTTGATCGAGGTTGTGAGTTCACTTCCAAAGAATTTAAACAATGTTATGAATGGCATGGAATTTGACATCAACTAACAACACCATTTTTATCCCCACTAGTAATGTGTGGCAAGAAAAAAAATTGTGCTATCTTCCATAAGGTGAGAAGTATGATCAAGTGTAAGAATATGCCAAAGTCTTGGCCCAAGTAGTGACATGTGTTGCCTATACTCTCAATTAGGGGTGTCAATTTCGGGTCACGGGTCGGGTTCGAGTCGAACTTGGAACTGACCCGGGTTCAAACGGGTCGACCCTAACCCGACCCGGGAAGACAAACGGGTCGGAAATCCGAACCCGACCCGGCGGGTTGCCAGGTTGACCCGACCCGACCAGTTTGGCGGCTGGCGTGCGGCGG